>NC_083767.1:8098062-8288566 GCF_963514075.1 Conger conger
GTGAGAATAACCAAAATGGACCGGATGCAACAACACACACGCACAAAAAAACACGTCCCCTTCCCCATACCCCATTACATCCAGCCTTCTCTTATTTCTCCTGCGTTTCTGTTTTCTGGAAATAATCAAATAGTCTGTCACTTCAGCCAGCTTGTTCAAACAACTACTCTATCTGCAGAGGATGAGACTGTCTGAACAAGCACAGTGTATTCAAGGTAATATAAGCGGATTTCTATAGCACAAATTAATTTGTGTTTGAGGACCATTGAAAAGAAAGATATAATGTTAAAATTTTTCCAGTGTTGCTGCATATAAAGGTCCATATTTATATTCGTAAAAGTGTTTTTTGATACAACATTTATTTAAGAGGTATGTTCATATCTGAAAAGACTATAATATTATAAATATTATTTAGCTCAAAAAAGGTTACATAAAATGAGCAGTAAGGATTATCACATGATCATGCAGTATGCTAGGTTCTCTCAGGTTCTCTCAGGTTCTCTCCGGTTCTCTCAGGTTTGTATGAAATTCTTGCTTAGGCAGGAAGTCCTGTGACCTGTGCTCAGCCTTGCCGTTCTCCCAAGTAGTCCGTTTTTAATTTAACATGTAATAATCAAAGGAGATTCTTTGTGTGAACAACAGAAATAAACTGATTGAGAACCCACTTCAGTAGAGTGATTATCAAGAAGTAGCCAGGGCCAAAACCTCCAAATTACGATATAATGCTGTTGCCCTGGCAACAGTATTCTGTGGATTGAAACAATGTGTGAGGTATGCTTTTGGCGCCCTGTTGTCAATGGTGTTGTGCACCGTACTTGCGGGTTCTTGATGCCCCATCGATAATGTGTATGTGTACATTGTTAATAATGTAATACATAATCACCTTGACAATCTCTGACCCACTTTCACTCTGTCAGTGCTGCAAAGTGCTTCTGAAACAGTAGCCAGGCCCGCTGTGCTCTTAAATCAAGGGACCTCCATTTGTTCCATAGAAGCAGTAGATGGATGGTATTAATTATGAATGGGCTTGTGAGTAATAAAACTATTTTATGCCAGTTTTATTTTCAAATTATTTCCCTCAGCCTTTTTTTGTTAATGCACATTACAGGAAATCTGCTTTCTGCGCTCGGTGAGGATGAATGGGCTTTATCTGCTGCCCGTAATGGAAGAGACAAGATGGATGTCCAATATGAGGAAGTAATGGTTGAAAGAGTGCAGAGAGTGCAGAGAATGGCGGGGGAAACAATAATATTTTAAGGAGCAAATGGAATATAATTGGGCGAACGGTGCTTCGTACGGTTTGAGATAGAAATGTCAGGCTGTGGGATTGCACATCAGGTGCACATCAGGTGCCCCTCTAAATTAGCATTTACAGCATTCACTGCATATCAATGTAGGTTTTTAAAGTCTCGGTTAGGGTAGATATTGAACCAAACCTGCTAATCAAAAGGCAGACCAAGAGTTGTTGGCCAAAAGTGAGGGGTGTATTACAGGATGTTGATTCATCCACAAAGTCAAAGCTTAATTGTGTTTATTTATTCATTATTTATTCAAGACCTTGGGGGGAAAATGAGCCAAATGTGAGAGTGGTAATTTTCTGTCTTCAAAGGCAAACACAGGCGTGTGATGAGAGAATCAAAGGGAGAAGAATGATATTTTTTAATCGCACTGTGCGCTGTTTGAGCTGGGCGTCACGGTGCCGTCAGAAGAACAACTGGACCGTCGTTCAGCTTCGGGAGGCTTTGTGTGAAGCCGGACCAGCAGCAATCTGGCCGTTTCTGCCTGGAGAAATTGATTGGCTGTGTTGGCTGATGTGGGACGTGTTATTTGGGGACACTCGGAGGTGGCCTTGCGATGAGCGGGGGAATTTCAGCACGCGCGCCGCCATCGATGTTTCTGACGGCGCGGGCGACTGTGGAGGTCACCGCGGTCCCCTTCGGCGCTGCGTTGGCGTCCTGTCTCTGGCCGTTCGGCCCGTTTGTTTATTTGCCTGATCGCTTTGAAGGCTGTCTTCCCACTCCCACCTTTTCACGCTCTGTCAGCGTGGGGTCCGTCAAAGGTGCTGCAAAATCGAGTTTAACAAAGGAGGAGACGGTCTCTGTATGGCTATAACATTGTACCCCTACCTGGCAATATACACACAATGAGCACGTTATTAGATATTTATTAGACTTCTTTTCTAGACGTATTGGTCTTCTGCTGCTGTAGCCTTTCCACTTAGAGTTATTATGTGTTGTGTGTTCTGCATACCACTGTTGTAATGTGTGGTTATTTCCGTTACTGTCACCTCCCTGTCAGCTTCGACCAGTCTGGCCATTCTCCTCTGGCCTCTCTCATTAACACGGCATTTCTGTCTGCTGAACTGCTGCTCACTGGAGGTTTATTTTTTAATTTTTTGCACCATTCTCTGAAAGCTCTCGAGACTCTTGTGAGTAAAAATTCGAGAACATTACTGTACTTTCCAGGTACATTCAGGAAATCTGATCCTGATCTGTGCCGAAAATGTACCTCCGCCATCACTTTTATTTCTGAGAGTGTCCGGCACTTTAAGCCGACGTCATTAGCGCACGCTGTGACATCACAAACGAGTGCAACCGTCGCTCCTTAACCCAGAAGGTTCTAGAATGTGTGAAGAGGCTGAGAGCGATGGCACCAGCCGATGGGTGCAGAGGTGGACATTCCGCGGCTGAAGTGGTAACCATGGCGCCGGTTCTCGCTGGGCTTCAGTTCTCGCTGGGCTTCAGATGTCGGGATGTCACGCCTGCTGTTTACGCTGTGCCGCCCTGTAGTAGCAGCCCTCGCAGATTCCTGAGGAATAATTAGCGGACCACCAAAGCCTCCTGTTCTCAGAAGAACTGCTTGGATCCTCGCTGCTGTGTAGCCTGGTCCTTTCGTGCGTCAAGGTCCCAGAGCTGTTTGTGGCTCTAAGTGGCTTTTCAAAAATGGACTTTAATCAGAACTTAATGCATGAGTCCAGCTATTGAACTATAGGCCTACTTCCATTGTTAACGTAGTCACGGTTAACATCTTTTTAATTGCGCAGTGTTTACATTCATACGTCACTGAAGCCTTTCATCATGTCACCCTTTTTACTATTGTATAAACTATGTGTAAAACTATTGTCATAAAGTGGCCATTATTTTAGTTGTTATTTCTTTTTAATGTTCTCAAAGCTTTTCAGAAACCTGATGACATATTTATTATTGCACTTTCCTGTTCAAATATTTCCATTTCAGACAAAAAGAGAAAAAACCCAACTCGTTCAATTGTCTTGCGGTGTATTGCACATTGTGCAGTGGGACAATGTCTAGATTAGATATTTATGCATTTATTTTTTTTGTCAGCACGATGTTAACTATCCAGTTTTGCTCATTTAAAATGCGGTTAATTTAAATGGCTAATTAACGTTAAACGCAATTATCATCATGAAGCCGTGGTCCTGTTTTTCTCTGTGATCTCCTCTAATTTGTTGCGTTTGTCTTATCGGCGGTGAGAGGCGGCAGCTGTAGCTGTAGACCGGAGAAACGGGCTGAAAGGATAATGAACATCAAAGGCTGTCAGGCAGCAGCGCCTCGTGCCGTAGCCAGCCACGCATTCGCGTAATGAACCGCGGAAACTCGCCGTTTGTAATCCTAACAGCGCGCGGTGCGCCGGAACCTATGGCATCCATACGGTCCCGGGGAAGCTCGCCCGCTAAGCGCACAGAAAGGCCCGGCCGGTGGGCGTATACGAGCCGTCGCTGGCGCTTCTGGACACGAAGAGCATGATGGGAAAATAATAGAGTGTTGGAATAATTTACATTGGAGTGCTCTCAGCTGGGCTTCCGTCAAACAAGCGCAATCAGCACGGGGCCGCGATCCCCAGATCTGTCCACAGGGCGACTGTTAAAGAGTCTGTTTCAACGGATAGATCAGGGCCCCCGGGACGCGTGTGAATTCAGATGAATAGCGGAACACAGCCCATGGCATGAAATCCATCTGAGATCTTAAACGCTATAGCGGGGGGGAAGGAGATGTTATGAATCCTAACTATCTCCCGGAGATCTGGTTCTGACGCGCTTCTCCGTTCTGACACCCAATAAATAAATAAACAAAGAAATGAGAATTCAAAACTGCCCACTTGATCCCAAAGGCTTTAGAAACTGTGCAATTGCGTTTTCACACAGATACTGTGTTTTCTCTCTCTCTCTCTCTCTCTCTCTCTCTCTCTCTCTCTCTCTCTCTCTCTCTCTCTCTCTCTCTCTCCCTCTCATTCTCTCTGACTCTGAAATTAAATAACTGATATAGTTTTAATGCCACACATTGCCTTCTAAGCATGCACACACATTACACATGAGAGTTGTTATGTAAACATTATGTAACTCACTGGAGGAATATGTTTTTCAAATATGCTGTCAGCTTTGTGTTCACCTATCCTCTTCATTGTCAGTTGCGATATTACAATAGGCAATGCACAATGTAAGTAATGCTTTTAAGCCGTGTGGTTTTTTACCACGTGGGACACGTTTGAGGCGGTTATACACAGAATGCGCTGATGATATTCCCGCAGTGCTTCTCCTTGGTACTGGGAGAAAGAGTAGTTCTGTCATCCCTGGTGTCCTGGCCGACAAATCCCCACAAAAGCGGGCTCTTCATATCTGGCCACCTTATCATCCCATAAATCTGATTGGCTGCCCCGTGCGTTCCCTGCTAGCATCGATTCCCCAAGCCGTCACTGCCAAAGATAATTGAGTCCTCGGCTGACCTACAGTACCTGGTTAAATAAAGGTTACAGCAACAAAAGGTACAAAAACACCTTTTACCTGAGGCCCAAAATAATAAAACATCCCATAAAACGTAGTATAGAGTGCTCATCTAGGATTAACTTTGCCTTTTAGCTCATAATAGTGCACTCTCACAAATAAGGTGAGGCTGGCTACATTAGGAACACATTTCCCAAATGTACCCACAAAGTACAGTGTTGTTCTATGTGGATACTAATACTAATACTATCAGTACCTTTTAAAGCAAAAAAGGTCAAATGAATTATGTATTGCTGCGTTGAGGTACAATTTCCAGTTGAGGTACAACGTGCCTTCTGTATAGGGTACCACCCCGGTGATAAGCGTTTGTACCTTTTTAGGCACTTTTCTATAGGCCTACCTTTTTCCCAAGAGTTAATTTACGAACAGAGGGGGGTTTGTACCCGTCACCTGTTCAGAAGCACGTGTGACGCACTGTTCATTCTACCCAATTAAAACGATTGAGAGCTCACTCATCAAAGGGTTAATATATTTTGAAGCTGTCGCGTTATGAAGCTGCTATTTGTCACTTCTCGTTTGTGTTTATTAACGATATTATTTAAGATATAAAAAGACCAACCTGCGCACGGTGAGCATATTTTCATCCCGTAGCTCCTGTCACATCGCATGTTCGTTGTTTGAGGCGCTAATGTTGCGTTACGATGCTTATTACCGTAATCTCTGCTCGCCGCGGGAATGCCGGCCGTGTCGTCGGATTCGTTCCCCGTGCGTGGGCCACCGACATTCGCAGAGGCAGGGAACGCTGTAATGAATTAAACAGGAACACTGCCGACCTTTTTTTCGTCCTTTTTTTTTTTTGCAAAGTGGGTGGTTAATAAACCGCTCTCCCGAGTCTCTCTCGTTCTCTCCAGTTCCCCCTCCCCTCCTCACCTTCATCCCCTCCTCACCTTCATCCCCCCCCTCACCTTCATCCCCCCCCCCCCCCCCCCCCCCACAGGGAGACCGCACCACATCACACGGAGACCGCTGCCACTCCAGTCCACCCTCCTCCAGGGTCATTACGAAAAACAAAAAAACAAAAACACGCAGTAAGTGATAAATTACGCATTGTTTTGCCGCGGTGGCGTGCCGAGAACTGCCCGCGTTAATTACCGGGACGGACCCGCGATGGTGCGGACCTCAAAGCCCGGCTCAAGGTGACGAGTCTGCATTCATCTGCGGTGCTGTAGAAGGTCTCACACACAGTGAGGCCTCATTACGTCTGACATTGGCCATCCAGGGCCGCGGTTATGCTTTGCTGTCAAAAACCCTTGTGACAGTGTTTATTCAGTTCTTTCCCCACTTAGCCACCAGTCAAAGGAAATGATGTGGTTACAACGTGAAATGTTTAGTGTTTGGCCAACTCTTGATAGATCCTATTTTGATCATACTCTACAGTAGAGTATAGCTACATTTAATCCCCCATGTGATTCACATGCCCATTTTCATAGTTAAAATAACACTGTGCATTTTAATCTGTATTCTCAACTAATACGTAAGTAACATTTAGATAAAAACGTATGGACAACGGGCTTGGACACATAAGGTCGGTGTTGATTTATTTTATTCTTTATTGGTGCGTACGGTTTGCCCTACGATGGTGTGGCAACTTGTCCAGGGTGCATTCCTGCCTCTCGTCCAATGCATGCTGGGATGGGTTCCAGCCTCCCTGTGACCCTGACCAGGAATAAGCGGGTTAGAAAGCATGAATGGGGGGACGGATGCGACATATGGTAGGCTCAGCACTGGGCAGAATAGTATTTTTCATTTGAATTGATTCATTCAGAATTCTGAAGGATCTCCCATTTTCACTACTGTACCTTTTTAAAAAAACTAGGACAGCGAGAACAAGCGATTTGTAAACGTTGTGCGCTTTGTATGTGTCGAGATCCACATCGGAGGCGCCAGTATTGATCTTCAAGGGAAAATAACACACTCCAGAATGTAATGAAATTCCTTATCTACAATTCATCTCCGTGTTCCGGAAGATATTTTCCCCAAAAAATACGGCTATAGCAGAATTGGTTTTCTTGACCAATTCACAATATTTGTGCCATTTTCACAATGGGTGATTCTTTTTTTTAATACATATATATTTCCTTCTACAGCCAATGCATGACAGACAGAAAAAGAGTTGGAAAAATTAGTATTGACAAATATGAGTAATGGCACTTCTTTTTGACAAGTTCCAGCATTTTTGTCCTGATGGGAAATGCCTGATGTGGAAAAAAAATGCTGTATCCTCATGGAACTGGTATACTCATATACTAAGTCTGTCCTGAGTCCATCATACCATCGCAATGGATTTTTCAATATTATTCAAATATAGCACACTTTTTTACAGGTCTTACAGGTTTTTTCCTTTTTACAGGTCTTTTTCTATATTTCCGAGTGTTTTTTGTGTTTTACTTTGTGCTGTTTGCAGCAGACTGGGCGCATTTCTTAAACAGTTGTGTCAGAGGCCTTGCAGGCTATCTTTTTTTTTTTTTTTGCCTTCAAGGCATTAAAACCGAAACCGAGGGACAGAGACTCACGAGCCACTGATTAAATGAAGAACGAATCCCGTCATTCCCGCCACACAAACGCAAAAGTGGAAGCCTCAAATTATTAACGGCGACAAGTTATTTTCCCGCGACTTCTCGCCAGCTCCAGTGAGCAGGGATACTACACTCTCGGTATAAGCGGTTCGGTTGCGAGAAAAACTTCAAGCAGCTCAGCCATTATACTTAGCGCTCCTTTTATCCATCCGCCCCATAATCGCTAAAAACCTCGGCTAGCTGCGGGAGCGGCTTGTGTCTTCCTGCGCGCTCCCGTTCAGCACTGGACAGTTCCCATACTGATCTGCGTCTGTTTGCCCCTGACGATGGTTTCGACCAGGAGCTGTCCACGTGCTGACGGCTCCCCGGTGCGCCAATACTATTTATTTATTTATTTATCTGTTTATTTTTAAATTGTGTTCAAAGGAAGATTCCAGATGAAACGGGTGTAAAATGAATTAAATGCAACCCACGTCTCGATGATTGCTGTAAATCAGCGCAAGATATGTTAATGAGGAAAACAAGCATTAAACATCTCCGGAGCGCCGGTGTCTACATTAAAGGAAAAACAGTGAACGTTAAACCCCTGAGGTGCTTTTTGAAGGATTACAAATTTGAAGCTTTCTATATATACATTTTATTTTCCTTTTCTTCAAGCTTCAGGGACTGTACTCTATATGGATTGACCTAAATTCAAATCGCTGGTGTTTAATAGAGCAATCATTCAAACGTAGAGTGTATGAGAAGCACAGACAACAATTGATTTTTTCCCCCACTGCACATTTGATGGAATAACACAAGCGACAGGATCGCTGCGTTATTTCACCGTAAACTAAAAATGAAATATATTTGTCATCTGAAGATGGGGATTATTTGAGCTCCGCCGTTGCTTGAGTGAGCCGCATGCAGATGAGCGCGAGGTCACTGACAGAGGAGAGATTACAGTCGATTGCAATGAAGATGAAAAATAAAATTATTTGGCTCTGACACAGATATGCAAAATTAAGGGCATGACACCGCGCAGCAGCGGTTGGCTTCTCTGATCGTTCATCATCTCTTATGATTAATCTCACGGCCAGAATTTCGCTACATATATAACACAGCTGTTGTGGCCATACAAACCCTGCCCATTTATATCCATTTGCATAGCAGAACCATTTAGTCAACTGAAAGCAGGGTGAGTTCATTCTGTTCCTTCTGTATCAGATGCTCCTGATTCATGCTGGTATCCAGGGTGGAGGGTGTTAAAATAGTCACTGGCTCTCCTGCAGTACTGTGTGGCATTTAGGGTGTAAGTTAGTCATGATTAGTGACTCCAAATTTGAGGGACAAAGAACAGGGAAAAACATTCAAAACTAGAAGATGGCACTAGTAGAGTGCATAACTGCACAATTCCACTTCTACATGTTACATATTCACAGAAAGTTAATAATTTCTTCCTTACCCTTCACATCAGGAAATTATCATCCATTGTCAAATCGGATATGATATCTACCCGTTTCAATTCTGTCCATCTTAAGAATTTTAGTCTGGTATCGCAGCGCAACATTGCCAATCAGCACTCTATTTGTTCAGTTGTTTCAACACCCCCATGCATCCTACACAGTTTTGTGGTGGTACAGGAATCCGTTTGGAAATTATATGCCTTTTTTTTTTTTAAGCCATGCCCACTGCCCTGCCCCGCCCCTCTGGCCAATCAGTGTGAAAAGCTATCTGCCTCTTCCTGGCCTCGTGACCAAGCATTCCGCTAAATTTCATACAAATCCGTTCATAACTTCTGGAGATATTCTGCTAATGGAAACAGACAGACAGACAGACAGAGGGAATGGGGTTAAAATGTAACCCCCTATGAACTCTGTTGGCAGAGTTCAATTCTTGCCCTCAAAGGTATTTACTGTAGTAACTGAAGACGGAAATACTGAATAATCTTACAAGGCCGTACTGTTATCTGAGTAATTGATTGTAATCTGATGAATTGTACCTTTGTTTCTACAACTACGGTGGTGGTTGTGAGTGGGTGGGTTCTTTCTGCATATTCCAGAAAAGTGGAAGATCATCCCAGATAGATTTCCCTGATGGATGTCTGTTCATCATGATTTTTAATTTATTAACTCAATAGAGGAAAATAAATAAATAAATAACCCCTTTCGACTTGGTGCATATTCTAGGCTAATTTATGGAAGAATTTCATTGCCAAACTTCAGAGACACAATATGCCGCTTTTCTGCGAGTTGGTTTTGGACTGAACATCCTTGTAAATAACAGGGGAAAAACTCATTATAAAATGACAGAAAGGAAGAGGGCTAGACTCCGTCTAGTGTTCTTAATCATATTATGTTATCATAATTAAATTGTAATATATTTTAATACATGTCTCTATCGTGTTATGTGCCCACATAATACTAATGAGTTCTGCCGACTTTTTAATGAAATCATTAGCGCTGATCCATAAAATAATGATGATGTGGGAATGCTTGTGTTGCAGACCACTGTGTCTAATGAAGGTTACGTTGAGCGACCACCTCGTATGCACAAAACTCCCTGGAGGAGACTAACACAATCAAACCTAATCACATATACACTTTTCCCCTTATTATATGTCTCTTTAATGGGGGTACAAACGTCTGTTGTGGGAGAAGTTTGTCAGAGCTCTCTGGACAACAGGACAGATGGCAGTAGATTAATTCTCGCCGTCTTGCTGTGGACCCTTGGTGGAGCTTTTGCTGAATTCACTGTCTCTTGACTGCCTCTATGAAGATATTAATATTTGCAGAGAGCTGTGCCATAAAATCACGGTGGTTCTTGGACAAGGATTCTGAATTTAGCAAGGTGGCTTTGGGGGGAAAAACTGTTTTAATATTCTGTTGAGAAACTTCTCATTTAATTCAATTTTTTTTTTCTTTGTGGATTAGAGGATGACACATTGCTGGCTCCTTTCGTATAGCCTAGGAAGGATTAAAAGTAAGTCCAGGGATTTCAGATGCACACATGGTGGTTGAAGATGGTTATCGTGAAAGTAGTGTCACACACTGGGTCCTGGGTGGCTGATAGACACACCCAGATTGTGATTGGTCCACCCCAGAATCCACAATCTCAATGTCCCCCTGGTCCCCCCTGAAAATTTCACCATTACCCCCCTTTAGTGGACTGCTGGCACCACTACTGGCACCACCATTGAAAAAGTTAGAAGAATTATGGCATATATTTTATCCAGGAAATGAGTTTGAGCTGCTGCCTCTTTTATATTTCCTTTTTGTTCATCTGGGTTCTGCCATAAAAATGCCCTTTTTATTTAAGGGGCAGGTTCGATTCTAGTGCCGCGATGGAATTAGTTCTATATGCTAAAGTCCAAAATGTATTTGAGGCAGTATAACATGTCATGTTTTCCGCCAGTGTGCCGTGTTGATTTAGCGATCCCAGAAATATCAGTGGTGAATATTGAAAGCGATCCGGGTGACATTTGAGAAGTTAGGCTATTATTACCGTTTGTCACTACCTGGTCCTGGTCTTTTGCAGTTTCATGCCAATCCACTGTATCAGTTTAATCATTTACTCGCTTGCTGTTTTTCAATAGTGTGGAGGGAAATACAGTTTGAAAATAATGTGATTAGCAGAATAGCACATTTAGCCTGGTGCCAGAGATAGGTCGGTTTCAGGCACGTTCCAAGGTTACCACTGCATTAGTTCCACTGGGGTGTCTGATGCATGCGAAGGGGATCAGTTGTATGAGGCAGCCTATAGCCTAGTCACTAGGCCCTAGTGATTGACTGGGACCCAGACGTTTGGTGGGTGCCATTGTAGCCACAAAAGCATCAGTGCAGCTGTTGGGCCCTTGATCAAGGCCCTTAACCCCACATTGCTCCAGGGGGTAAAGGCCCCTGCATCAGCCAAATTACGGTAATGTAATGTACAGTAATGTAATGGGGTCTAGGAGGGAATAACTGAAGCCCTCTTTACTGAGCGTAGTGTTGAATGGCATCTGCAGCGAAAGAGCTCGCTCTCCCCCCAACGTTATACTACAGTCATACTAGTTATTTAGCTGACACTTTTACCCAACACAACATACAGTTTATTAGACTAAGCAGGGGCCGATACCCCCTGGAGCACTGTGGGGGTTAAAGGCCTTGATCAAGGGCCCAGCAGCTGCACTCATGTTATTGTGGCTACACAAGGGCTTCAGCGACCTGCCTTCCAGGGCCCAGTAAAGCTCCTTAGCCACTAGGGTACATGCCACTCTTCCAGGCCCTTTCCTGAAGAGACAGGGAGCGCTGTAGAGATGTGGTGGGCCTACACTTTAGGATATTATTCTGAGTTCGGCGGAAAGGAAAACCCCCCCGAAATAAAGAGCAGTGGGGGTGAGGGTGATGAAAGTTATTAAGAAAACAGCAGGTGTATTGATCATGGCACTGCGTTTATGGTCCGATTATATTCCTAGGTGATGTGAAATTGAATTTCATATCAATCAAAGCCTGCAGTACCGGCGTGCTGTAAAAGCAGGTCTGTCTGGGATTGCGGGATTGAGTCCTCCCGGTTGTCTTAAAGGCAGGTTCGTTCCCGAGACTCGACAGTCAGCAGAGACGGAACGGGAACACCACGTGAGTTTTATCTTTTCCCCGCTTTAACCTGGGGGAGCCGCTTCCCTCTCGTCCGGTCGGATCAGCCCGCGCAGCTTAACCCCCGAAGGACCCAGGTCCGCCAGGGGTCAAGGATGGAAGAAAGATACGGCGGGGCTGGTCTGCTCTGTGCCCACAGTGTAATGGGTCATATTTTAGCCGCTGTGTCTTTGACAAATGGGCACGCTGTAAAAGCCCTGTCGTAGGTGGTGAAACCTGGGGTGATGGATAGCGCTTGTCTGCCTGATAAATTCTGGTGTCAGTCTCTGTATGACGGTGATTCATCAGCTTTGTGATAGATTTTTTTTGTGTTTTGAATACATATTGGATTTGTAATGAAACAAATAAAAAATGGGCCCTGCGTTTGCGAGGCTCTCAATCGCTTTGGCTTCCCCTTTCATCGTTAGCCAAATGCCTCCCCCATGAATCAGATGGCTGTTCAGAAACGCCATTTTACCGCACTTTTTCAAGGACAATCGGCATAATCTCATTTCTCTGCAGTAAGCCCCTTCTGATCATTTTTCTTTTTGCATGTCCTTGCCAGTAATATTGTAGGATTGATTATACAAAATGCTTATGTTACATTCATTTTAAAAACAAATAGACTTTCTCTGCAAAGTATGATTGATTGTTCACTTGTACGAGTAATTCTGCACCCACACTGACACACACACACACACACACTCACACATACACACACACAGACACACGCGTGCGCACACAAGTGCACACAGACAGACATTGTCAAAACAAAACACTGTTGTTGTTTTACTGTATAAATTATTCTTATTGTTTCTTTGCAAGAAAGACTTGACAATGTAAAACATTTTGTATGCTAACCAAAGCTTCCCTTTCAAT
This sequence comes from Conger conger, assembly GCF_963514075.1. Classification (NCBI taxonomy): domain Eukaryota; kingdom Metazoa; phylum Chordata; class Actinopteri; order Anguilliformes; family Congridae; genus Conger; species Conger conger. The sequence continues at coordinate 8,110,851 of NC_083767.1, forward strand.
TAGAGTCTAAAAATTGTACTTGACACTTAAAACAAAATAACAAGTGCTGGAAATTGTTCTTGACTACACAAATTACCCATAATACTTCAGACACTTGTTTTTTTAACAGTGTGTCAATGTTTATTGTATTTGTCCCCAGCAAATGAACCAAAATCAAATGAATAAATAAGCACAGTAATTCCAGGAACCAGCGGACTAGCTCCATGTTGTGCAGACGACCTGATCATTTTCATTACAGAATATATATGGCTTTAAAAAAAAAAACTAAAGAAAAGAAAAAATGAAAACACAAAACCCTGTCAGTTTTTCATTAAAAATGTATATTTTCATCATAAAAGTGTTTTACATCATAGTCACTGTTATTGTCTATTCTACTAGGTTTTCTCCAGCACAAAGGCCGCAGACAGGCCTGTTTTTTTCGCTAATTCGCCCGTGTATATGACTTACAGCACAGAGGGAATTGTTGGGGAATCACAAGGATAGTTCCACTACTCTTTACATGTACAGTATAACAGTCAATAACAGAGACAATGTACTCTTCTCCCTTTTTACTCCATTGGCATTGTACAAACGGCCAGTTCCCTGGAATATGGCCACCCCGCGGAGCGTGGCGTTAATCCCGTGCGGTGCGTTCAGTCTTTAAAGCCGCGTTGTCGGGCGCCGGGCGACACGCGCCGTCTCCGCTCCGCAACGCTTGCGCCGTTCACGGAAACCCCCTGAAGTGTCGTATCTGGTAACGTTTTCTTTTGGAACGTAAAAGCGCCGAGGCAACGTCCGCGCGCTTTCGCGTCGTCCTGTGTGTTTGCCCGTATCGACTCGTCCATTCTTTTGTGTTGTTTTTCTTTTCATTCGTTTAGTTCGTTGTCGTTTTTTGTAGCGATAACCATCTCTTATACGGAATTGTCCGAAACGTTGATGACCGTGGCTTTTACCTCGACCGCGGCGGGAAGGCCTTTTCCGGAAAACCAAAGCCGGGTCAGGGGGGCAGGCAGACCCGCCACGGGGCTCAGGAGGGAGGGTCTCGGCTGAGGTTTCCGCCATTCGGTGAAGGAGCGGCGGTTCCTCCAGGACAGGGCGACGAGCGAGCAGACCGCGAACATGGCGGCGAGAACCATGGCTCCGACGACCGCCACCACGACCGTGGTGTTCCAGTCCCAGGCCCGGGCGTTCCCCACGGCGGCCAGCTCCACCCCCTCCGTGGTGACGTTCACGCAGGTCTTGTCGCGACGGCGGTGGATGCTGGGAATGTCTATGCACACCTCGTACTGCGTGGAGGGGCTCAGCCGCGTCAGGTTGTACGCCGAGACGTCGGTCGGCACCCGGGCCCCGAAGGCTCCCGCGGGGCGGTTCTCGGCCTTGGAGGTGGCGGACCACTTGATGTTGGGCGTCAGGCTGCCTTGGGCGGCCCTCCAGGAGACCAGGACGGAATCGGGCTGCACCGATTTGACGTTGATCTTGAGCGTCTCGTTGGCCGGCTGGGGGAAGTACCCGTCCACCTCGACCGAGACGGACTTGAGGTCGGCGCCCACCAGGTTGTGGGCGACGCAGGTGTAGAGGCCGGCCTCCCTCTCGGTGATGGAGCGGATCTCCAAGGTGCCCTCGGGGTGAAGCCGGTACCGGTTCTGTTGGGGCCCGTCGGGGATGATGCGGCCCCCGTTGGGGGTGACCCAGTAGATGTCCGGCTCTGGTTCGGCGAAGGCGCGGCAGTGGAGCGAGACGGAGGTTCCCCGGGAGGCGCGGACCCTCAGCGGGAGGCTCTCGGGGGAGATGAGCGGAAGGCAGATCTCCATCATCTCGCGGAAGTGCACCTGTCTCACCCGCTGGCCCTCGTACTCCGGAGGCTCGGCGCAGAACAGCGACTCGGGCTCCATGAAGCGGACGCGCGTCTTGTTCATGTTTATCCAGCGGACAACGCAGTCGCAGCGGATGGGGTTGCTGTGCATGCTCACCTCCCTCAGGTTGGGCAGCGACTCCACTGTAATCCGGTGCAGGGCACTGAGGGCGTTGCTGTTGAGCATCAGCGTCTCCAGCCGAGGCAGCTTGTAGAAGGCGTTGGGGTGGATGTAGGACAGCTTGGGGTTGTTGGTGGCCTCGATTTTGGTCAGCTCCGGGAGGTTGCTGAGGGCGAAGCTGTCGATGGACACCAGCTCGGGCATGCTGTTGATCCCCAGCTCCTTCAGGTGGAGCATGTCCGCAAAGTCGCCCCTCTGTATTCTCTGGATGGGGTTCTTGTTGAGGTCCAGAAACTTCAGGTTCCGGAGGGTTCTCAGGGCCCCGTGAGGGACCTGCCCGAACGCGTTGTCGTAGAACGAGATGCTCTCCAGGCCCTCGAGCCCCACCAGGGCGTGGTCGGGCAACTGCGACAGGTTCATCCTGGCCAGAACCAGGGTCCGGAGGCTGAACAGGGGCTTGAAGTTCAGGTCCTGGATTTCCACAATGGGGTTCTCCCCGATCATCAGGATCTCCAGCCTGGGCGTGGCCTCGAACCATTGGCTGCTGATGGCCTGCAGCCTGTTGGAGTTCAGGTGGAGCCGGAGCAGGTTTCCCAGGCCAACGAGGCCCCGGGGTGCGATGGACGAGATCAGGTTGTGGTTGATGTACAGTTCCTGGAGGCCGGTCAGCTCTGCGAAGCAGCCTTCGGGAAGGGTTCGAACCCAGTTCTCCTCCAAGTGCAGGGAGAGGAGCTGAGGGACGCGGCCCAGGTTGAAGTCGCCCATGGAGGACAGGTTGTTTTGAGACAGGTCGACCTCGGTCAGGTTGGCCAGGTAGTCCAGGGGCTTGTCGATCACGGCCACGTTGTTGGTCTGGAGCAGCAGGACCTGCGTGTCGGCCGGCAGCCTCTCCGGCAGCAGGAAGAGCCCCAGGTCGTTGCAGTCGACGGTGGGAGCCTCCATGTAGACGGAGTTGGGGGAAAACCAGGGTCGGATTTCACAGGCGCACTGCTCGGGGCAATCGGCTTTCCCTCCCGAGGCCAGCACAAATCCGGTCGCCACGAGCCCCGCGAAAAAACAGACCGCAAGCGGAGAAACGTCCCTCATCTTGGCCCCCCCTGGTTCCCCTTCGCTAAGCAGATAGGTCCTCACGGCGTGGGCGTGATTAGCGCGCTTAGCTCGACAAATCGGCGGGTTCCTCTGTAACCGGGGGCAACAAACCGCGAGCAGTTCCTCTGCCGGGCGTCCCCCAGAAGCATCAGGGGCTCGTCGTCTCGCCCTTGGATGAGAGAGGAGATCTTTCAATTACCTCGCACGAGGCGATCCATGCGTGCGGAGTGCGTGAAGGTCACTGTATCCTTCTGGGAGCCCGGCTGCTCAACGCACGGATGGCTATAGAAGAAGCGCAAGGCCCACTTTCCTTTTCCGAGGACTGAAAATAATAAAAAAGAGATTCTCTTATGTCCTGTCTTTCTTATCTTCCATCACTGTCGCGTATGTCAATTTCCATCTGGGGAAAAAAAAAAAGACAGAGAAGAAGCATAATGATGAGTGCCACAAAATTACACATTACAGGCAGGATAGATATGTAGGACAGCTTACAGTCCATTCCATTAAAAAAACAACAACAAATGCACATAATGTGTGGATTCAGAATATAGATTGCGTTCAAACTTATCTGTTCTGCTTTGAATTTTTGCTGACTAAATAAGGGCTCTTCCACTGACCCAAAAAGGGGAAAATTGCCTATTAAAATAGTTTTCACACGGGCGTGGAGGCCTGGCGAAGCTCATGCTGTGCTGCATTTGCTTAACGTAAACACATTCAGAAATGTGAATTAGAGGGCAGTAACGAGAGCAGCCTTGAGATTTTTATTTCTGCCATACTGAGGGAAAAAAAGAAGAAGAAGCATATGCTTGCGGGTTGAGGGCATTTCTTATTCATGAGAGACGAAGCTTTGTTTCATAAAATACAAAGATGATTTGGACCGTGCTAAGGATTTGCAAAGGTTGTAAAGGGGTTTTCTTACTGATTTGCTAAACTGCACGCCACAATTGATTTGATGCCCCCCCCCCCCAGAGTACAAGTATCTTCACCTCTTCCCCTCACAAACTACAACTGAAGCGCAGGTTTAGTCTGCATTTGCTCCATCTGGGCGGACATATTTAATGTCCTTCATTTAGACAACGAGTGAGGATGCGTATACAGCATCTACGGGTAACGCGGAGTAACGCTAAGCCGGCGGATTCTGGCTGCACCTGTTGCATTATTTTGTGGATTAATGTGTGACCTTGGGCACAAGCCTCAGCTGCATTGTGAGGTTATGTTGAAAAGACTGTGCCTGGAGCACTTCCTCATCCACAGGCCGTCATGGATACCCACCCGAGGCAGTGCAAATGCACACTCTTATCAGACGTGTGCAAACAGGTTGGAAAAAGAACACATTTCATTTTTTTACATTCATTTATTTATTTTTTTCCTCCCCGCACCATTTTCCACCTTAAACCATCCGCTGGGAAGTAACTGTAATCTTATAGTCTGGGTAAAATTCTAAATTCATATTTGACCCATAACCATGACGATTCTGGATTCCTGGATGATTCCATGCCATTTGCATGTGAATGCGATACAAGGTTATGACAATCTGTGACTAAAATCACAGCCCCATACTGTACTGTGCCATATAAATAGTTATTATTCGTACATTATTATATTCACAGCCATCCAATCCCCCCCCCCCCCCCCCCCCCCCGTGTTATTTTAATCGATATAATTTTAAGGAGATGTCTCGAGTCCGGAGTAATACGTTTCTCCATTTTGTCATTCAACCTGAGTTTAATACAAAACAGATGAATGTATGCGACTGTAATTTAAGCAGATGGAGTCAAGCCCTGCGAAGGCTGCAGCAGCCTGCCTGGTGGAAGCGCATTCAGAATGACAGCGGCCGTGTTGTTTTAAACAGCGATGTCACGGTGAAACCAAGAAAATGGTGAATACAGGAAGTCGATGTGAGCATCGGTCTGCGTGAAAAACGACGGGAAACCAAAGAGGTTTTCAGATTTACACAAAGTTCCTGAGCTTGAAGAGTAACTGTAGGTAGTCTAGGTTTTCCTCATAATGCTATTTTCTTGGAAATAATAATAATAACAGGAATTTCAACAACAAGGACACTAATAGTAACAATAAGAATAATGGTCTTTTACACATCAGTTCACATGCATGGGTCCATCCAATTCATTCTTCATTTGAAAAAGGGGGAGGGGGGTTCTACTCGGGGAATGGATTACTTTAGACATTGTGTCCACAACAGACATACGAGAAGCAAAAGCAGAGCGGCGAAAGAGAGGAGAGAAAGAGGGAGGAGGGAGAGAGGGAAGGGGTTAGAGAAAGAGACTGAGGAGGAAATGGGCGGGAGAGAGGGATAGCTTTGAGAAAGTGAGGAGGAGGAAACGGGTGAGAGGGAGAGAGGGAAGAGGTTAGAGAGGGAGAGGGGGAGGAGGGAAAAGGGGGGTGCTGCAATCCCTCTCTCTTTCCAGCTCACTGGGCAGAGAGGAGGCCATAAAGCCTGGGAACACTGCCGATATGTGGCCCCTCTCTCTCTTTCTCTCCCTCCCTCTCTCTCTCACTCTCTCTCTTTCTCTCCCTCCCTCTCTCTCTCTCTCTCCCTCCCTCTCTCTCTTTCTCTCTCTCCCTCTCTCTCTTTCTCTCTCTCCCTCTCTCTTGCGCTCTCTCTCTTTCTCTCCCTCCCTCTCTCTCTCACTCTCTCTCTCTGGTACAGGGCCAGAGCCACTCAGCCCACTCTCCCAGCCAGCACACACTCCAGTCCGCTTTCACACGACATGGAGGTTATGTTGTTTTTATTTATTCACTTTCTCTACCGAGCAGCAGAATGATCACCCACTGAATCCACAGCCCCTGTCTTCCCCCTCTCTCTCCCTCTCTCCCACTCTCACTCTTTCTTTCTCTCTCTCTGCCCCCCCACCATGTTGCTTTGCACTGACTGTACGGTTGGTTAAATCTGCAGTCAGGAAACAGAACCTTACACAAACTTATTCCTTCGTTTTGGCACCCCCAGATTCCTTGTGTGTTTTCAATCCAGCCATTCTTTTTTTTCATTCAGCCTAACATTTACCGTTCTATGTAGATATTTGTATCTGTTGTTACTATACCCCTTTTAAATGCCAGCTGGTATTTTAGGTACCAGCAACACAGGTGCATGTAGGGAAATGATCTCCTGAAGAACACAGAATCCAGCTGAACGGGAAGCCTTTCAGGAAGAATAGCGACATAATTAGCGCTAAATAAGGCACAATTAGCTTCCCGGCGTACGGAAACGCTCGGTGTATGTGAATCACAGCGACTCATCTGAGCATGCGTCTCGCAGGAGTGGATTTATCTGGAGACCCCGTCTGTCCGCCATGTTCGTGCGTGCAGCTGTTTGAGTTCAGCCCTGGGGGCCTGATTGGCCAACAATTTATGTAGGATTGTTTCCCGATCCCCCGCTCTCTGGTGAGGGAAACATAACTCATACTTTAAATACCACTATCAGCCAGAATGTGACAAATGGAGGGGACTGTTTGGCCAGGGAAAATGAATTGCCCAGTTGCTAAATGTGTTCAGCCTTGTGGATTCCTGATTCAGCAAGGGCCCTAGAAACAGGAAGGGCCCTAGAAACAGGAAGGGCCCTAGAAACAGGAAAACGAAGGGTTCCAGGAACAGGAAATAGTCTCAGAATAGGAAGGGCTCTAGGAAAGGGGTAGGAAAATAGTGACGGGACACTGACATCGTCACTTTTCACAGTTTGTTCATCTGGTCTGATGAAGCTTTAACACACTCATAAATTCCAAAGGGAGCAACACTTCAAAGCACTAGAGCCATTCCGGCTTCTTAGTTCATTACATTGTTGAACGATTATCATATAAACCCAATTCTAAAAACATGTTATTTTACACATTGGATAGCAGGCTATATATAGTAAGCAGTCAAGTGCATGTTTGTTTGCAAATGGTAAATAATGTTTTCCAGGACACACACAAAGCTATTTGTCAGCAAAAGACAGCGAGGAAATGTACAAAAAAAGCAATATCCTAGCACTCTGAAACCCCGGGGGAGTTGCTTAGCTGCTTCTTAAATACTGTTGACACTACTGTACGTGAAGCAGTCCCCGGTGGTCGTTTAATTCACCGCACCCGTGATGTAATACGCGCTTGTGCCTTCACTCCTGTGGTTTGGGAACAGAGAGAGAGAGAGAGAGAGCATGGAGTAAAACCTCGGACGGCGCATCCCATCTACCCCAAGGGCCGACGGTCTTTACCTCACGGCCTAAAAGAGTCACTCTGGAGATAATAGATTTTGAAAAGTAGGGGAAGGCGAGAAGGGAGAAGGCGGTGAATGTTTACGGGCGTTTTGCGTTTACTCACACGGGCGAGGGAGAGTGGAGCAGGGGGTGGCGGAGAGGGGGCAATATACAGGTAATCAAAATTTCTGCGTATATTTCCCTCTGAAGGCCCGTAACATCCACGGAGCGGCTGGAGACGAAATCCGCACATTGCAGCGGCTCGGAGATAAAAGACGGGGCCTTCAGTATCCACCGGCGCATTCTCACCGCTTTTTACAAGCCGGGGCGTTACCTCCCCCCCCCCCCCCCCTCTCGACGGCGTGCGGTGTATCACGGCGACGGCCAATGGCGATCCGGGGAGACCGCCGTCCGCCGCTGTGAGGTTAAGTGTAGGGCAGCGGTGCATTGTTCCGTGGATTTACCCTGTTACCGATGCCGGCCGGACGGGAATTACGATCCGCCCGTAAAACGGCTCGATCTCGTCCGCGGCGTTCCTCACGGCTCGTAGCGTCGGTGAAATCTCACAACAATCCCACAGGAGGAAAACAGGCTCAATATATGATTTCCCTATGCCTGTGTGTAGTGCGCTATGAGTTTGTTAATAATGAATGTACAACGCTCAACGGTAAATGACATAAGAAACCAGGGAATAAAAACAGGAAAGAGGACAATATTTTTCTCCATTCAATAATGCATGGTGATGCTTAACTCAGTCCCCGTACAGTGCAGTGAATATGATTTGCCTCCCAGTCAACTAAGTGCAACAAAGAAGGAATGAAATAAAACCTACTTGTATCAACACAGACTCTGTAAACTGAAATGGCCCAGGCAGTCTGTAATGGTAGGCTTTAAAAGAAAGACAGGAAGGAGAGGGCGGGGGGGGGAACAAGCGCAAGATTGATGAGGGGATTTGGCAGCGTTCTAGCGCAGGTGAGAACAAGAAAGGCTAGGAAAAGGACTGCAGTCGCTGGGTGAAGGTAAGCGGTAATAACTTGTTTAATACCTAACGCCGTGTTTACAAAGAGACGCAGCACCGCGGCAAGCAGGGGGGCCGGCGCAATCACAAGATGGATTCTCTGCCTCACGCGGAAGTGAGGACGCCGGAATGATCCATGTGCCGCGCCGTGGTTGGGCAACCGCACGTGTGTGTGGGTGTGTGTGTGTGTGTGTGTGTGTGTGTGTGTGTGTGTGTGTGTGTGGGTGGGTGGGTGGGTGGGGGGAGGTGTGGGAGGGAAGGTGCGGTGTGGAGGTGGGGGGGGGGGGGGTCTGCCTGGAGATTTAGGAATATCAGAAGTAAGCGCTAGTGTTAAATAGTGCACGGTGCCAGGGGAAGGAAGGGAGACTCATTCCACGAGCACAGCTCCAGCATCACAGGCAGTGACTCAAGATCACTGCTCGCTTTTTAAAATGTCTGACCCACATACCCAAATGCAGCTTTGGATGGGGCTGATCTGATTGCAGTAATCACATGCATAATGTGGAGTATCAGGGCTGCCTAGCCCCTGTTCCTAGAGATCTACCGTCCTCTAGGTTTTCCCTCCTACCCTCGCAAAACACAACTAGAGATCTTGTTGAGCTGCTAATTAGTGGAATCAGGTGTGCCAAATTAGGGTTGAAATGAAAACCTAGAGGATGGTAGATCTTCAGGAACAGGGTTTGGCGGTATTTTTATACAACAAAGAGGTACTGAGGGTGTGTTAGGGGCATAGGAGGAAAAGAAAGTGCGTTGCCCGGGTTTGAATTGAACTTCATAACCTTTGTTTTCTGTTTTAAATGCTAATTGTGGCTTGGGGGCATTGCTTTGGTTAGGCTGGCTGTGTAGCTGCCAGGGAGCCCTGATAAATTTCCCCAGTAAGAAGGCCATGTAGGAGGGAGGGCTGAAGTTGTTACGGAAGAGCGTGTTGCCCAGTTTCAGTTCATCTTCGTAACCTTTGTCCCATTTTTCAAATGTTAAATACATTTGCTTTGGCAGGGGGGGGGAGTATCATCGTAACCTGTGGAGGGCTATCCACATGCTCATTGCATCAGCGGGTTTGAATCCGGCTGCGAGACATCATTCTCGCTGCCGTTATTCCTGTCTCTCTAAACTGTACTGTCCAAGACATCTGAAAAAGCTCCGCCCATCCCCCAGCTTTTAAAAAAAAATACATTTGCTATTGTTGTGCCAAATATGTAGCCTACAGAAGAAGCATGCTGCCTTCCCTCAATAAGACAGATGTAGGGGGGAGTTAAAGACGGTAAAAGAAGCGCTTATCACTCAGTTTGAATTCGTGCTCAGCACCTCTGTACCCCCAGGTTACACATACAGTAGCAGTCTACTGAATGCCCACTCATGCACAATGCAGGAGCGACACAGAGCGCCCCTGACATGCATGAATGCGACGCTGGCTCCGCTGGCTTCCGCGCGCTGCCGCGCTGAACGTGCTGCAGCTGGCGGCTATGTAACGCGTACGTTTTAATCGCGGTCTGCACGTGTGCCCTTACGCCTGGAGTCAGTGCTTACACGCAGCATGAATCGCATCCGTAACAAGCTTATTTATAAATTTAAAAAAACCGGGTCGTGTTTAAAATGCAAATGAGTGGGGCCGTGATGCTAAGCAAATCTTTTTATCTGTTGAGCGATGAGTTTTTTTGTTTTGTTTAATGACACTGTGCAGGGCTACTTGACGAGGCTGCTCTGGTCCGTCTATAGGATATGCTGGTGCGTTAGTTTCATTCACAGGTGTCTCTCCCCACTGCAATGCTCAGTGTAATTACACATTTGTACAGGCAGCGGTGGACACCACACCAACAGCCACAGAAAAATGAAAAACCCAGCTCCATTGTGCACAGTCCATTTAAATTAATCTCAGTGCCTGGAAAAAGGCTGAAAAGCATCTGCTTTCTAACCTTTATCCAGGCACCCCCCCCCCTCTCTCTCTCTCTCTCTCTCTCTCTCTCTCTCTCCACCATCGATATTGATATTGCATTACAGTCTGCATAAGCCTAGCAAAAAACGTACTGTTAATATAATGGAGGAAAATACAGGGACCGGATCCACCTGCACTCTCCAATAGGACTGCCTTCTGTAGGAACCCTGTGATTCCATAGCAGAACCCTGTCTAGTTCGAGGGTTCTTTGTCTGGGAGCTTTTGCACTTCACACCTATGACAGAGGGTTCCAGAAAGAACTCAAAATGGTTCCTCAGTCAAGCCAAAGATTTCTATAAGGACCCTAAGCACGCAACCCAACAAGCATTTTACAACAATGCTTGTTGTAAAATATTAACAGTAAAGCCCTGTGGCTGTACTATGACATCATGTGACCCCAGTGACCTGGCAGAAGCCACCGCCCACCTCTCCCTCTGAAGGTCATGTCCTCCTACAGGAAAAAGCAGTGAACTTCCCTGCCCGTCTGTTCATTGGCTGAGCCATTTGAGTGTGGGCGGCGCTGGGAAGTGTCTCCGCCTCCTGTCACACCTCCTGGCATTGATTTAGCATTCGATTGATTCCGGGGGTAGAGCGGAGTTTATTAGGACGGCGCGGGTTCCAATGTGCAGCGTTCCGCCGGAGCCTCGGAGCGGAACACCGCTCCTCTTAACACCTGCTCCACTGCTTCCACAAACAAGCGGGGAGTCAGAAATCCGTTAGGAATCGATGGCAGGCTGTCAGGCTGGAGAGGGCCAGGCTGTTGTGCCTTTCACAAGCTCCGGCAAGAGAGAAAACACGCACACACACATACGCCCACACGCACGCATATACATACACACACGCGAACACACACATACGCCCACACACACGCATATACATACACACACGCACACACACACATACGCCCACACGCACGCACACACACACATACACGCTCACACACATATCTGCCCACACATATGCATAGGCACACACCCACACACACACGCTCACACACATATATGCCCACACGCACATATAGACACACACGCATCCGCCCACACACACATATCTGCACACACGCACGTATACACAAACACACACACGCACGCGCACACACACAAAAAAGGAACGAAAGAAATCAAAAAAACAACATGGCCGACCTGTTGCTTCACGCAGCCAGGCAGACAGCACTAACCAGCCTCAGTTTGGCTCGAGGGATGCTTGATTTACGGACAGACAGGCAGACAGACAGATTGCTGGACGGGCGTCTGGTTTTTAGCCGTCGGGGGGGTTGGGATGGGGACTGACTGGCCGCTGAATTGCTCGTATCGCTCAGAAGCCTCCTCAGATTGAATCGGGGGGTGGGAATATAGCAGCCGCCCCCTGAACGATGCAGTGCGCTCGGTGTTTGTGTGACTAATCTATGAGCGGTCAGCAGGCCAGGCGGCCGCTGGGAGCCATCTCACACAGCCGATAGAATCAATCTTTATATAACGCTGAAATCCTTTTTAACGCTCGGAAGGCCCTCTGTATCACGGGACAAATGGGTTTATTCTTTTCCCTTTTTACCCCCTTTTAGCTTTTTTTCTGTCCTCCCCCCCCCCCGTGGCTTAGAAAACGCTGCTAACCTGACAGTGACAAAATCGCGAGAAGACTGTAACTGAAGTTGGACTCCATTGGTGTACACAGTGGCAAATACAGTAGTGTTTTTTTCTGCCGTAGTTTTTATTTAGAACACTGTATGTCAGAAAGCAGGAGTCTTGCTTGCTTGTTACTTGAGGCTTCGGTGAATGTGTTCACTGTTTATTTGACGGGGACAGCGCACAACGCTATTTAAAGCAATGTGCTGCATCTACCTTTAACCTTTAAAGCTAGTTTTAATCACCTGTGATGCCCTGGTGCCATTTAGATCAAAACTAATTAAGATAAAATTATGCTAAATCCCTTCTTAATTTATTTTAATGAGTTATTTTCATTACATTTTATAAAAAGCCATTGTCATAAAATGTGCTGATTTCAACACTTCCTCACTTCCTGTTTCAGGACAAAATGTTCTCTTAAAAGCAACGCAGGTTTCAAATACACGTTTTGCTCATGGTATTAGGCGGCATTTTAATAGTTGACTTGCTACAAATTTTATCACGGCTGTAAACCCCATATTTTGAGTGACAACTGCTTCCATTTGCTGATTAGGTTTAGCCCTGGTGGTCCGGTTGCTTTTCCATTTCGTTAGGAGGAAAGATCAAAATGTTGATGAGATTTCCGGATGGTCAAGTGGCCCCCGTGTATAAAGTACAGTAGTGGACTCCCGCATCATTCCTAACGAGGCAGGCGGACTGCAGGATAGCAGCTTTCTCCGTCCTGCTTGCAGGCACTTGCCACGTTTCAGCCGTCACTATGCCCCGGTTATTTGTTGCGTTCCCATATAAATGTCACCATTGATGTGTATCCGATATTGTGTAAAGGGGCTGTCACATAAAAACACACGCAAATGGCACATGCCATTTACATCCAAGCACTTCGCTGACGCTCTTATCCGGAGCAGGCTACACAGGTAATATTTCTTTCTTGTTATGCCTTGGTCTTAATACGCATTCAGTGTATACAGCTGTTTCTTACTTAGGCAAATCACGTTAAGTACCATGGTCGATGGTGCAGCACCAGTGTTCCACCTGGAAATTGAACCTCCAACCTTCAGTACAAGCCCTGTTCACTATCCATTTAACTACCCTGACATCCCTACTCTGTTTATAAACCAGTATTTATACAGTCTACAAACAATGGGAGCTGGTGCTAAAAAAAACAAACAAAAAAAAAAAACACACACACACACACAGAAAAGAAAAAAACAATGTTCCAATAGAACATAAGCCTAAAGCTACGCCGCCTTTGTATCATGTGAGGAAAGCGTTCTTCGTAAATTGTCCTTTCAGAAGGAAAGTTATGCTACCGCAGCCGGGCCGAATGTAAACCCGGCGCGGAGCACATTCATTTTCTGGAGAGGAAATCGAAGATCGCGGGGCCACGTTGTCGGTATTCCTTTATTGTCGTCATTTACAAAGGTCACCTGCATTAACTGGCTCCACGCCGCACGAAGCCCTTCGGCCTTCTCTTTGAAAGATAAACAGCGTGGCGTAAATAACCAGCGCACAGTGTGAAGTGAACCGCCTTCCCTATGCCGGTGCGACGCACACAATGCAGCAGCACACAGCGCGCGCTCACTGGACTGACTAATAATGAAGTTTAGGGCCACGGTCGCCACGGGACTTCAGTCAGCACAATAGCAACGTCGAACACGTAGAAACATGAAATATGAAAATCGATATGTCTGTCTGGAAGCCTTTGGACACCACAAGATTAAGTAACACATAAAAATCACAGTCTTGTCTTTCAAATAACATGCATATAGCAGCTAGCCCTGGCGCGTGTAATGGAACTGTTAGCACAAAGATGTAGGTTTGATTGGTGGATGTATCAGGGTCAGATAAGGTCCATTAATTCACATGGGTAATCAGGAGGCAACAAGAGTTCAACAGCTTCAGTTCCCCTCTGTTAAACTAGCTGCGGTAGTTTAGCAGAATTTAAATGTCAATAATGCTGCATTTTCTGACAAGGCCACTATTGTTTTCAGTTTTTATGTCTGCCGTGGCAGTGATATGTAGTATTGTATCTTTTTGCATAAAAATGATTAATGTGCGCGTTCATGACACTGTGACAATTATGTCGCGTCTATCATAGCTACATAATAAGCGTGGGCTACAAGGTGTTCTGAATACACTGTTGAATGGAGATGCTGCAGTGAACGTGTTACCGATGTGTGTTATAAAAGATGACGTTAATAATGCAGAATTAACCCTGTGTGGTCCCTCCCGACGATTTCAAACATCATTTAAAGGCACTGTCATTTCGGATAAAGAATTCAACAGCTGAAAACAGGCAAAAGGCAGAACACAGTCATGAATCGCTCTGCGTCTCTTAGCGAATACAGAAAGGTGTTGGGAGGGGGGGTGTTGCGCGTTTATATATGAATAACAGAATAAGAAATTGGTTTCAATTGAGTTTCTAAAGGTATCTTGGTGTAACGGCGACAATTATGAAAGATCCCGAAGGGCATATTCTGCTGTCATGGTGATGAGGAAAAGATGTCAGATTAACAGTCTGCCCGTGTGTGTGCGTGTGTGTGTGTGTGTGTGTGCACAGGCTGACAATTAAACCTGGTTCTGCAAAGAAAACCCAAGCGAGGAGGCTGACTGCTCAGATTGCAACAGGATGATTTAAAGGAGAACGCAAAAAAACTACCCCCGCCTCCCCCCACACACCCTCCAAGTCTGTAGGCATGTTCTGCAGTACACGCACCGTGTCCTTTCTCGCTGAATAATACGGTTTTATGTGTTTGCCGTTGCCCACACGTTCGAACGTCTATCGTTCTTGACACACCAGATGACTATATGCGGTCAACGGCAATTTCCCGGCTGGGCTCCATTCGTGATTGAGTTTAAATCACATACCTTCCTTGCCGGTGCAACCGTAGACTTCTAAACGTATGTAACGTTATGCTGCGAAGGGTCTCGGACGCACAGCTAAAGTAGAATGCGTGTACACCTCCAAACCGGTTATACCATGGCTGAAATATAACCTCAAGCAAAGCCCACGGCAATTTGGGAGGGAGGGGGGTGGGGGATGATGCTTCCAGCCCTCAGCAAATTTCAGACACGACGACTGCATAGAGAACGCTCGCCTCCTTCGGCTAGTCCGCAACAGCTTCTCCATCACCAAAAAAAAAAAAAAAAAAACCCGACTCAAACTAAATACAGCGATTGCGTCTCGTATTAACTTGCGTATAAGGATGCAGCAATACACACCGCTGCAATAACACAGTAGGTAGTCGCGCATCCACGTCTGATTTCAGACATACGAACAGATGACGGGGAAAAGAAAACAAACAAACAAAACTCACCAGCATGAACGTGCTCCCCTGTGTACAGTTCTGAATGTATTCCTTTTTAACCCCGTTAGACGGAGATCTGTATTTATCAGCGCATTGGTCCCGCATGCCAGCCAACCAAGAGTGAGCGCAGCTCATAAGCAAGAATCCCCCCGTTTCGCAGCGACCGAAAGAGAGAGAGCGCAGAACTGCGTCCAGCTCCAGTCTCACTTGCCGCGCCGTTGTTCTCCGTCTCTGGCCAAGACGGACGCGCAGCCTCGGGAAGATGACTCTTTATTCCCCCCCTCCTCTTCTTTCTTTATTCCCCCCCTCCTCTCCACGGCGCTTAGTGGAGCATCATTCACCAGATCAGCTGTCACATTGACACGGCACTGCCTGCTCAACGGTCATTAATAACCACGCACTACCCCCTCCCACCCCCTCCAATCCCCAGAGGAGCCAATGGGCTCCCAGTTCTGAGGCACAGCGCTCACGGCTGCATGCGTCCGATTGGCTCGGCCCAACTGTCAGTCATATGACGTCGTTCCCGGTTTCCTGAAGCAGCAACGCACGGAGTGATAACGGATTTTTTGTTTATAAGACTTGCTTGCGTCCCTATTTTAGAATTGGAAGACTATTTGAGCAATTAGACGGCAATGTTTCTAAGGTCATTATAATTAAATCCACGTCTTTGAGACTCATTCATGTAAAGTGGCTGGACGTGCTATTTGGCACTGTGAAGAATAGCCACCAATTCACCTCTGGCTCTAATGAGCAAGTTATCAATAATGGCACTTATCACAATCACAAAATACATTAATCCCCCCCTCCCCTGATTAAAGTGTAGTCACTGATAGACTTGATAGTACTCACCTATTTGGCTATTCCTTGGACCTGCACTGTTGATAACAAGGAATACAGACATTGAAGATTAGTGTGAAGGTCCTCTGTGTGGGTTTATCTTCCTACTGCTGCAGTACTACAGGGCTAAATCACAATTTACAGGCCACACAATACTACAGGACTATTTCACACCTCACATGACACACAGTACTACAGAAGAGGCTGTGACTCTGTTACACTCTTCAGGCCACGCAGTTCTACCAGATATCCAGTGACTATTTTACACCTTACACACCACACAGTACTACAGGAGATCCAGCGACTATTTCACACTGCACAGGACACACAGCAGAGAGCCAGTGACTATTTCACACCCTACTGGCCTCACACAGTACTACAGGAGAGCCAGTGACTATTTTACACTGCACAGGACACACAGCACTACAGGAGAGCCTCTGACTCTTTCACAAATACAGGTGCGGTTTGCTTACTGTATACAAAATGCTTAAAGAAACACAACAATGGCTTCTCGCTTCCTCTGCTGTAATTATATGACGTGATTCATTTGATATTCTGCCTCCAGTGTCAAGGTTCTGGGAGATTAGCAGCTGCAGGATATTTGCGGTAATTAGCCTCATTGCCCCGTAGAAGCAGACTCAAGTTAACCATTGTATTTTGTTTGTGTAATTTAAAAATGATGAAGAGGATGTAACCAAGTAAATGCACCCTTGGGAATAATTGAATTACGAGTCGGGGGAACAACGAAAGACAAACTATATTTTCGAGCCTCTGTACAGCAATTAAGCACTCCAGTGACAACATTCTGTAAAGTACATACGAAAGGGGAAATGTCAGACATAATGCGTTGTGTAATTAACAGTTCCGTGCTTCTATTTTGTGTACGAATGCAGTGAGTTGAGGCAGAGTGTTTTTACAATGATGGGGACGGTACGCTTGCCCAGTCAGGCAGCTTCTGTGTATCAACGTCTGTAGACCAAAGCATTGAACGCGATGGGCCGGTTGCACAGATGCAGATTAAGCCTAGTCCTGGACTAAAATACATTTTCAATGGAGATTCTGCATTTTGCCCTGGACTACGCTTAATCCGCACCTGTGAAACCCGCCATACTGATACGCTGTAAAATGTTCAGTGTTAAGGGGCGACATGGCTCAGGCAGTAAGAGCAGTCGTCTGGCAGTCGGAGGGTTGCCGGTTCGGGATCGAACCCCCAGATGCTCCTGACGAGCTGGTCGGCGCCTTGCATGGCAGCCAACCGCCGTTGGTGTGTGAGTGTGTGTATGAATGGGTGAATGAGAAGCATCAATTGTACAGCGCTTTGGATAAAGGCGCTATATAAATGCCAACCATTTACCATTTTACCATTTAAATCAACTCTTACAGAATCATATGGTCCAACTCCGGTCCCCTATTTGACTCATGTGTACTCTGTTGGAGTTGGATTACCATCTGTATATATATTATATAAGCAGTGTGTTCTGCCTATTAAAATGTGCACCGGTTAAACCCCCCCTCCCCCAAAGCTCCAAAAGAACACAAAATGTACATTTATTAGGTAGTGATGACTACTTAATATAACAGACCTCAGGAGTGCTTGTGTCAGCAGACTCTTTATTGCTGAGCTTTGTTTAGTTAGCCGTGGTTCTCTGCGTGCCCATTGGCTTCCCCTGTGCATTGACCAGGTCTCTCCTGAGCCAAACCCACCTCCACAAACCTTAGTTTGCTAATATTCATGTACGCTTCCTGTGTTTGTTATTTTCTCTCCATACCTGCTGTGTGGGCCTCTTTGAGTGAAACTTGTTGTACATTTTGAACAAAGTTTTACAAGTTAAATAAAAAGCAGGAATCTGCACTGGGTTGTGAAGTACCACCAGACGATGTCTGAAAGCTGAGTGCTTCTTTGAGCATCACTCTACTGCCTTACCATGCTGTCTTTGCCTCATGGGGAGGGAGGGGAGGGGGGGGGGGCAGGAGCCCACCAGTTATGGTGTTCTTGATTTGTGTTAGTTCTCAGTTTAATCGCAATGTGTGTTTATTAACTAAAGTATAAAGAAAATTTGGGGGAGGGGGGGGAATGGCTATTGCTTACGGATGTTTACTGGTGCTCCTTTAGTAGAGGGGGTGGGGGTAGTGAGGGTGTACGGCGTGAAGAGGGCGAAAGGCCACGGAGCAGGTTCAGAAATCCGCCGTGGGAACGCAGGTGTGGAACGGAAGGACAGAGAGGAACAGGAGCGGGCAGCGTTGCTCTCTCCGCGCTGTGATTGGTCCCACATCGTTGGGGCTCTGAAGGGCTGCAGCAGCTTAGACTGGATACGGGACAGTTTGCTTTTGAACACAGAGAGACAGAATACACCGCTGTCAGTCCGTGCGCCTTCAGCATTATGAACTCATATCAGTTTCAGCTGCTATGGTTATATGCTTATTGAGTTATATAGTTACAATTTTGTATTTTTTTCTAATTGATTTCCTGACTAAAAAAGTTATCAACCTGGAGTTCAGTAAAGGTGTGTCTCTTAATGAGAATGGAAGTCTTGTTCACAGAAATATTTTCAGTCGTGCGTTTCTCCTCAATTCCATGCGGAGTCTCGCTTTGCAGTCCTTTTTTGAACTTTTCTCCAGGTTTCATTTGCAGTTCAGTCACAGCGCTGATTACTCCCGGCTTTGGCATTATTGCGCTCCTGCTACTCTCACCTGTTGCCGGGGAGGGAGTTGAAAGGAGGCGTGTGTACGGCAACGTTTCCGCCTGGGAGAACGTGGTCTCCCGATCAATACATAGACCCTTCTCTTTGATGTGCATGGGAATTGTATTTCAAATGCTATCCCTGATAGTGAATGGAATAGCAAGCAGCTATGGCCGAACAGTGCTGAAGAAATGATATAATCCCAAATGGTTACCTTAATTCATCTGACACCTTTCCTGTTTACAGATACAGTTTTCAGTTTTGTGTTGCAATCACTTGCTAAAATGTCTTTTGAGATTGTATTTCACTCCAATTACTGGCCCATCTGATCAAAACATGCCAATAAACACTACATACAATTCTTAACAAATGCTCTGCACGGTTATAACGTTAAGAGAAGATTATCTACCTGGAAGAGAAGGTTCTTTTCTTGTTTGTAGTGCACTTTCAAATCTGCAAATTAAGCCCAACATAATATCCTCTCAACAATGAAAATGAGGTCTCTTTGCAGATGATTTATTTGTACTATTTCCTATTGCATTGTTTTGAAATAAATAGTTTAAGGGACAAAAAAAACATCACACTATGGTAAAATACATTTCCTTTTCATGGTGCTGTGCAATACATGAATATGATTATTGAGACTTTCTGGGCGAATAATCTGGGTGAGACTCACACATGCAGATCAGGTAAATCATTAGCATTCCTGTTTTTCCACAGTGTGACGGTTTTCTACCGTCATAAAATAGTCTGTTTCTCTTCCCTCCCAACCCCACACCCTCCTTTTTTAGTGCCTCTCCGTTTCATTGTGTCTCCGTTGAGAACAAATTGTAATTACGCCGACGTGACAGTAGAGAGCGCAGTGGGTAATTAGCCTTGTTTAGTGTTCTGTGAAAGCTCTTTGTCACAGCGAACGCGTAGGCCAAGGGCATGCGGTGACCAAGATCTGAATTACGAAACAAGGACTGCGCTCAATAATGTGTGTTTTTAGTTTAAAGCAAAAGAGAAGGTTTGTTGTCATGAAGAATATGTTCACATCCTGCACTCTCAGAAATAGTGACCGTGGAGGTACATTTTTGTTCTTCGGGGATCAAATTTCCCAAATGTACTGTGCAAAAGTACAGTAATGTTCTCTTTGGGTGCAAATGAGTAAATCTTCCAGGCAAAAAAATGTCATTAATTATATATTGCTGGCTAGGGGTACAATTTTATGTACCTATAGGGTACCGCCTCAGCGACAAACATTTGTACCTTTTGAGGCACTTTTCATACCTTTATTGTGTGTTTCCCTGGCAGACCTGGCCTTGGAGTGCTGATTACGGTAAGATCGCCTGGAAGACGGTAAAATATTCCCGCAACTCACAACCCGTCTCTCAGCCCGTTCCACAACCACGGCTCGCTGCCAGAGCGTATCATGTGACCAGAGCGTATCATGTGACGCCGGGCTCCAAACGCGCCGCTCGTGTTGCGTCCCGGTTTCAACTCGAGTATCAGAGCGCTGTTCATTAAGCCAAAACACCGTCTTTCATGTTTGTTGCATTTACAGACCCGGGGAGGGAGGTTCGTCACTGATTCCCCTTGGTAGGACAACATCTCAGCAGTTTAAACTGTGTCTTACGGGGATTACTGTCGTGATTTAATGAGACAGAAACAAGGCTGCCGTTTTTTTCCTCTTCTGAAAGTCTGAATGCTTTGATCTTCTAGGTAGACTTTTTTTCCTTCTTCTTTTTTCATAAATGTACCTGAAAAAAATACATTTCTGCAAGAATGAAATCCGGCTTTGAATCATTGTTCTGGCTCTGTTTGCTGTTGTCACAGTAAATCATTGCACTGATACAAAAGCAATCCAGCTCCCACCATCCCTTACCGAGGTGAAGTGATTAAATTGACCGTAAAACTTGAAATGTTAGATGCACAAGTGCCTCAGCCGAAGCCCTTATTCCCTTCAGTTTATAAGGAAGAAATCGACAAAATCAGTCAAGGTTTTGTCTTCATTCTCCAATATGACTACATAGTGTATAGATTTGCACATTCAAAATTGATCAAAAGTTGCAATTTTGTCAATAACATGTATTCGGTTAACTGGATGTAAATCCAATATTACGTACGTATGTTTAATACAGTTTAAAACACCACTTACAAGTGCATATATATACTGTATATTTGCAGATATATTCAGATTTAATTCAGATCCATGATGTGATAAATTCTTGCTTTATGTTGCCTTCATACCTAGGTCTCCATTTAATCTCAGTGTGTATTGCTTTTATTACCTAAAGTATGAATAAAAAAAAACTCCTTTTCATAATCTTATCTAGAGTATTAAAAATGTGTTTTATCCGGCAGATTTCTGCATTATTCAAAGTCTGGCACTGCACATAATGCAAGTTCAGCATCCAGTCGAAAATATTTCATGATTGCTTTTTATCCTTCTTGTTACTGTAAAGTATGAAAGTGTGCCAAACGTTGATAATGGAGAAAAAAATTGATAGCGAGGTGTTATAAAGTAAGGGGAGAAAGAGGCTGAAGCCATCCAGAGAAAGAGATGAGACATAAATCCAGAGTTAAAATGCAAGGCTTTGGGAAGACACGGCATGATAATCAGCAGGCTGTAACTATGGCTAGTGGCCAGCACCTTCTCACAGTAGACATGTTTTAGGTGCTTCACAAAAGGTTATAACACTCTCCTTCGTCTGCCTTAGTTAGAGTAATTATTACAGTAGCATTGCATGTAGTATTACATTCTGGAGTAATATTACATACGTACAGCAGTAATATTGCATGCACTAGAGGTGTGATATTACATGCATCCAGGAGTGTTATGACATACATACAGCAGTCATATTACATATACACAGCTGTAACATCCCTTTTGCCACATTTATTATTAAAGGGCATTTTCCCCATATTTAATTCTCAGTTTTACATCTACAAATGTTGGAGCAAAATGTTGTTATAGTGTATAAACCCGTTGTTATAGTGTTAAAGCAGTGTTTCTATGTTTTCGTTTTGCGCCACGAGATTCCGTTTTTGCATTCCCTTTTTGTATTTGTTTCCCTCCCTCCCTCCCTCCCACACACACACACACACACACACACACCGTTGTATCCAGCTGAAGCACTCACACAGACCCCTGACGTTTCGCAGAACAACCAGATTGTTCTGGTGCTTACCTCCAGGCGTGATTCCCCCCCTCCCCCCTCGGGTTTGACGGTACGGCTTATCGTCCACACTCAGGGTGTGGGATCGCAGTCCTGGCACCACGACATTCACAAAAAATCCTCCAGAAAGCAGCCGACCAGACTTCCCGGCATGTTTCCCGCGGTTGGGAATGCTGCTTGCACGTTATCCTGTCGAGGGAGACAGGCGCGGGGAAAAAGGAGGAAAGAAACGGGAATGTTTTTAAGTGCTTTGATTTGTTTGATTTCCCTTCTGGGTTCTGGTGCCAAGACCCAAATTAAACAATTTCCATCACCCAGATTAGCCCTGTAAGTGGGGGGGACTGGGGCCCCGTGCCAGGAGGAATCAGGGCACTGTTAAAGACTGATATAACCATGACAACAGCGTGTGCACACACACACACACACACACACACACACACACACACACACACGCTCCATCTCGGAATGGGTGAACTCACTGACACGCATGGAATTTATTTGCATACCCTGACAGAAAAGGAAATCTAGATAATGCTTTATTTTACTGCCAGTTAATTACCTACTATTTACTGGGTAAGTATACAGCTACTTGTGTAATTATTAGGTAAGTACTTTGATTCCAGTGGTCAGTGCTATGAGTAAGTACCATAAGTACAAGTACTATGTAAGTAAGTAATTTAAGACCAGAGTCTCATACCTATACAGGGGAAAAAATTGATTATATATAAGCTTTGGGAAATATTACATGTATTTCACAGCAATATTTTAAATGTTGCATTATCTGGAAATGACCTTAAAAAAAACCTTATTATATACAGTACATATTTAAAAATATATATTTATATTTATATTATATTTTCATGAGGAGAGATTGTGGACCCTGGTCTTGGAGAGTGTGCTGGTTTTCATTGTGAACTCGGCATTAAAATTGATCAGCTTAAGTGGTCGATTACACGATTAACTCCCCTAACCTGATTTCTAGGGGCTTCTTTATCTGTTGCAGCTTTTAATGTGAAAATAAAAATCAGCTGACTATGCAGTGTAATCTAATTTAAAGAGATAGGAACTCCTGCTTTATACCTTCCACCAGGGTGATGTGAGAAGGTGAGATGGTTCTAGCCTAACTCAGACCTCCCGAATCCTATTCCTGGACATCTATGGTCATGCAGGATTTCACTCCAACCCTAACAAAGCACACCTCATTCAACAGCTAGAGCAGGGCTGCCCAACCCTGTCCCTGAAGATCTACTGTCCTGTAGGTTTTCACTCCAACCCTAACAAAGCACACCTCATTCAACAGCTAGAGCAGGGCTGCCCAACCCTGTCCCTGAAGATCTACTGTCCTGTAGGTTTTCACTCCAACCCTCATTCAGCAGTTACAGCAGGGCTGCCCAACCCTGTTCCTGAAAACCTACAGCGCGGTAGATCTTCAGGGACAGGGTTGGGCCCTTATGAGTTATGACTTTGACTTTGCCAGTCACGGGAAGCACCCACGTCAGCCTTATTGCGAGCAGCACCTGTGTTCTCCTCAGCTCTCAAACCCCACTCATCTCCCCTGGAGTTTGTGTCTGTCCTCTGCGGAACGCAGAACGGACATTTTTCTCCTGTTCAGAAACTGTCCCAGTTACTCCTCTGTGCCGTTGATAAATATGTGTTCATACGCGGGATTACGGATGACATCATTGCCAATGAGATACTGCTTTCTGTTAGCAGGTGTGAAAAGAATGTCGTCGTTATGACAAACTCTCTCCCTGCAAGGAGAGTCTGTCCTAAAATACATACCTAATATCTGTTCTCATATAAGTTGCACTGTATGGAAATAGCAGGAAATACAGTTCAGTGATTAGACGCTCATAAACCTCTCGCTTTGGTTGGTATTTGTATGGTGGTTGTTCTGTGTCCCCTTATTCCAATACACACAGCTGAATTCTCCCTTTCAGAGCTTGTGCGTCATGCTCATGACACATCCAGGAGCTTACAGCACAGGAATGTTAAAGCGTTAACTGTGCACTGATCAACAGGCGACCGTTTTTTTGTGTCTTTTTTTTACCTCAATTTCTTGCTTTTTGGGGAGTTTATGTCTGTTTTCTGCCACTATTTCCACTGCAAAGCGTCTCTGTAAAAACCTGCGACAGAGACAAATAAAATTGAATTTAATTTCCTGTTCACTTCCTGCCTGCCTGCAGCATCAGTAGTTTTTTTTTTTACCTGCGTGTTTGTGTTTTGGTTTAGGTCCCCTGTCTAATGTATTGCTCGTAAAGTAAAACTTTTTGTGACCGTTTAAGGTTTCGTGGGAGAATTGTGAATAAGTTCGAGAAAGAGTTAGAGAGGGAAAATGTGATACAATTGCAGGGAAGGCCTTCCATAACACCTTCATAAATTCTGGTATCAAATTGATGTCAGCCCTTGAAGGAAATGGATGTGGGTCAGTAATCGGAGGTCTTGACCTTCAGAACTGATGGAGTACTATGCTCACCTCTGGGTAATGTAGTTTTAGCAGTGACAGGCTCTTGGATAAGTACAGGGAAGGGCAACAAGAGTTGTTCCAGGAATTAAACTTAGAGCAGAATAGGCTTGACACGGTTCTAGATACACACTGAACCAGTGGTGGGCAATTCAAAACTGATGTCTAACACATGCTTTGAAACCCGTTCCATCATCATACAAACTTTCAATATAATGCTCCGGCCTAAGGTTATGGTATTTTCAAAGATTTTTTAAATCTTACAAGATGTGTACAGATGGATTTACTATGTCCTTGTTCCTGAAGGTAAATTTGTTAAATCACTATGCCAGTACATGGATTAATCGAGATTTCAATTTGCATAAAAAGATTGAGTTACCCAAATCAAACCCAGAGCATTGCATTTTCTGATTGCGTGTTTGAGCATGTAAATGTGTGCCTTGTTGGAAAAAAATACAAGATCGTTACTGTACTACAAATGGTTTCAAATAAAATAAAGAAATATAATGAGAAATATAAATATGTAATGAGAAATATAAAATCTCAGAGAGTAGATGCATTAGTAATAGTCTTTACAGATCATATCATATATATACACACACATTAGTCTTTCCATGAAGAGATCACCGAATGAAGCTTCCAGGAAACAGCAATAGAGACAGTGTGTTTCCCTTGAAAACTTGGGCATCTGGGGGTATCTGGGGGTAAAATCAAATAGGCCCTGGTCCTTATCTTTGTTGTGCAGGTAGCAGTTGAAATTGTACTTCCCTCTAGGGTCATTCAGCGCACTTATCCCTGTTTATGGGTATGCACTTTGTTGTACGTCGCTCTGGATAAGAGCATCTGCCAAATGCCATTAATGTAATGTAATGTAATGTATCTCACAAAGCGGGATTACTAGTTAATTATAGCTGGATAAGTTCACAGAGTCAAACCCAGAACAGCTGTTTTGACTTCAGTCCATGTTCCAGTTTTTTAAGGCATCCCTGTTTTAGACGGTGAAATTATCCAGCTAATTCAGTAATCATGCTATGTGATATACTCCCCTGTTCTCAGCTTCCAGAACAACAACAAAAAAATGTCATAGTACCTCATAGGCCTACTAACTGTTTTTGGACATTGAAAGTCTGGGGAATAAAATGTCTTGGTATTCTTCAGCTGTAGAATACAGCTTGGAGGGTCTCCCTTTCAGTTCGGTCAGGGTGTTCCGACTGACTCTCCCTAATAGGCTGTACCAAGCCTGCTGTTGCACTTCAGTGCCACCTGTTTATATTGCTTAATTCCAGACATCGAGAGCACAGCGGGGGTGAGGGGTAAACTAAGCCCCCCCCCTCGCCCAGCAAGCATCCATTTTAGTGTATTCGGATGAGGATCGGTACCTGACATTTAGGCTGCTAAAGCTTTTTTCTCAATGAAAAAAAAAACTACAACTACAGTTCCCATGCTGCTTCACTGCTGTACTGAGAGCCCCGCCCCCTCAGGGATCCCAGTGGAGGGAAACCGTAAAGGGGAGGAAATGGTTTTTGTGTGTGGGCGCTGGTTTTGATTTTGGCTGGCATTGTGTAAATATTTTTTCGTGTAGGAGCAGTGCTTAAAATTCTGCTCTCATCTCAATATTCACAGTGATTCTTTTTTTTTTTTCTTACTTCTTGGTGTTCTAGCGGCGACATAATAAACTGTGTAAAAGCGCAGAATAGCCCTGAGCGGCTCATTGGAAGCCATCCAGGCAGAAAGCGGAAAATGGCGTATTTGTGTAAATAGAGGACAGTAGCAGTGCGGGGTATGCAAATGACAGGGCTGAACTCTTAGCCAGAGATGTGTAAGTTCAGCTCCTGTGGGGCAGTCGATGGTCGAGTCCGGTTGGTGGGGCACTTACTATAATACCGAGTGCCATAAATAATACTAATGCTATATCATTATTACAAATAAATGTGCTCGATAGCATTGTCCCGGGGTGAAGTTAAATACATTTAATCATAGCAATATTTCATGATCAGAAGAAATTGGGCCTTTTTTACTAACAAGAGCAATGATAATCAATTTCTGGTGTTACTTATTTATCATTTAGTGTTTTTCTTGTTTTGTCGTACAGGGTGAAAATAACATTCAGTTACCTTAATCTGAATTTCATAGATTAAAATACATTCATTTAAATAAATTCTAATTGGAATGATTAACAAATTCCATCTGCATGCTACTAGAAAATTTGCCTATCCTACTTACTCGGATAATAAATTAAATAAATGCCTAAAATGGGGTATTTCAGCATGCATCTGTATATGTGTGTACGCATGTGTGCATGTGTTTGTGTATATACAGTACTGTGTGTGTGTGTTCAAACCTGGGTTTTCTAGGTTTGAATGTGTATACAGTGGATTGTACCTTTAAAGATACACCACAGTTGTTTTTTTTTTTATTATAAGCTTCTGAGATTGTATGCTCAACTGAATTTAGTGGTTTTTTGTCAGCACACACCGTATGCGGTAAAAGCCTGATATCAGCTTAACCTGCTGTCACTCAGCGCTGTAGAGGCAGTAATACTCGGGAAGATGTGTTCACCGTGTGAACTCTTAGATCTACCCCCGCCGCCTAATCTTGTCATCGGAGAGAAAGGGCGGCGGATGCAAAGTAGGAAGCGGGAGAATGGCCCAATCAATGGCGCGGTAATTGCGACCTGTCACAAGCGTCTCACACGGCTCTGGAGCTGGTGATTGCTCCATCGTTGGCTTTAAAACAGAGACAACAAAATGGCCGCTCTATTAACCTGGAGTTACTCTCCAGGTCCGGGAAAAAAATGGAACACAAACAAAACATTCATTAATTCATTATACTGCAGCTGTTATGGGTAAAATAAGGTCCTTAGGTGCTTATTTTTTTTAATCCAGTCAAATTAAATTATGGTATGTATAGCTGCGTAAAATGTGCTGTCATGAACTCATGAAAAAAAATCCACAATGTTGGTTTGATAAATTAACTGTGGCTTTGTTTTGAGCAATTCATATTTCCATGCCAGGCAGCATCTTAATCTACACTTGTTTGTATTATGTTATCCATTTTTATTTTTAGTATTGTTCGCCATTCCACAAAAATAATTGCTGTTGTTGAGAGTTTCTTCATGCTTTCAGTACGTGCATACATTTCCGCTAGCCTCACTGTCAGTAATCTTGATAGTGGCTTGATATTTTTGTAATGGGTATTTAGCCTTGGGCTGATGTATTTTCTTACGGAAATCTGAATTGCATTAGGTATAATGTAGCCATTGTTTCTCCCATTGTAATCCTTCCTCTTTAAAACCCGCTGTTTCTTCCATTGTAAGCCTTCTCCTGTAAAACCCATTGATATAAATTGCATGAAATTCACATTAATATAAATCATGCGGCAAAGTGACAGTGCTGGAAAATGAAACGATGCGACCGGCGAAGGTCAGAGGTCACCCCAGGGAGCGTCACACAGGCTGATGTGAACTGTCACTTCACATTTTGACAGAGCAGATTTATTATGCACTCGGCAGGAGATGGGTTGATATGAAGTCTTTATACTGAGTGACATACGCTTAAGCGCTGTATGACTCAAAGGGCTTTAGGCGAATGTGCATTGTCTGAAATGTGTGCGGAGCTGGCTGTTGGCATAAACGCTCAGTGAGGTTGTTCGGGGCCACAGCCGTCCGTGCGACGCACAATTCGGGTTTAAATTCTTTGTTTATTTGAAAGTGGGAAGACATTTTAATTGTGTAGTATTCAGAGGGCGCGGATGCATAGCTTTTTCGATGCTATTGTTCCTGCGCTGGTTCTGTCTCCGATCACTGGCAAATCCCAGATCCCCCCTCCCCCACAGAACTGTACATTGCATGAGAGATCCATAGTGCAGTTTGGGGTTTTACAAAAATAGAAAACTAAAAGTGTTCTCCCCCAGCGTATGTAGATGGGGCCCGGTTTACTGGAAGGTGGATTAAAGATATTAGAAAAATCTACATAAACCCTGTTGTAGCCTTTCCGCTAAGATGTCCTCAGCAATGGCAGGGACTGGGTCCCTTTCTGGAGGGCGTTGGTGCTTAATCCAGCAGCTGCTCGGTGTCTTAGAAGCCCTTGGTCTGCAGTCGAACCAGTGCATCTCACAGGGGTAGTGCGGTACAGAGAGAGAGAACATCAGTCCCTCTTCACTGTCCTTCTTCTGTAGGTCATGTTGACCTAGTAAGTATGTTGATTGAAACTCAAGTTGAAGCCGCAAGGACCTACTCGAAAAGTAGATGTGCCATCTATATAAATGCCAACCATAAACCATTTACCATTTTACCATTTACCATCGCAGGGGGCTTATCCTGCTAATAAATAAATACATTTCAAACAATGTTCACAATTCATTGCTGGCATTCTTTGTTGCTGGGCAACCCAGGGTCACATGACCCGGAGTCATTCCACCACCAGGCCGTTACAGTTCCGCTTCAGGGGAGGAGTGACGCTGATTGACATCTGTCAGAAACCCCGATTCCACTAAAGTTAAAATCCACCTCTGATCCCCTAAGACCTTGAAAACGCTTGTAGAGTAGATGCCGCTATTTTTGCCTGGTGAATATTTAGCTTTAATACGTTTCTTTTTTTTTTTTAAACTCTCACATTGTGTTTTCACATGTGATATTTGATTAGCACGTCGATAGGTGCTAACCTTTCCGTTAGCAGGCCTCCTAACTTCAGAGGCTCGACGCACACATTAGCACTTTTCTTTGCGATAATAAAATACGCGAAGATTGTGAGAGAGCAGTGCTCCAGAGTTTCTTTCATTTTTTTGTGCTCTTATCTCCTCACCTGAGGGTCTGTTCGCCAGGTGTGCGTGTGTGTGTGTGTGTGTGTGTGTGAAATCCAGAGTTTCGGCATGGCTGTTCTCTAACGAGGTCTTCACTTCGCATTAAAACCGCCGTTTTCAGGTGTAAAGGTTTCACGCCTGGCGCGGAGGCCGGGAGGGTAGACTTCAGACGGATTTCGGGAGCCAAGAAACTCCCCGAGTAGCCTGCTTCCCGGATGGCGCTGGGGGCCGCGCCTTTGTAGCCGGGAGAGACGGTGAGCCGTACGAGGGCTGATTGCCAATCGGCCTCAGGTGTGTTTCCCAGAAGATCATACAGCCTTCCAAAACTTCGGAGGGTAACAAAAAAAATTAAAAATAAAACCCTCTCCTCCTCCCGCCCTCCCTTCCTCCTCGCACGGTGGGAAGTCGGTGAAAACGACGGGCGTTTATCGCACGCCGTTTCATCAGACACGTGTCGTACGGCGTGTGGAAGAGGCAGGAAATGGCTCATTAGCGGAGTGAGTTAATTGAGCGACGTGAACTTGAGTGAGGTTGGTGACCGGAGGGTAAACGCGCTTTGACACGCCGTGCGTTCTTAGCACTTCCAGCGCCCGGCGTCAGAGCGCTAACGAGCAGAGCGGAGAGCCGATAGAAGTTTTTAATTCTGCCGGGTGACAGTTTATCCCACGAGTAAACAAAACAGAGGTCATCTTGTTTTTTTGGAGAACAGCAATTAAGCTGTAATCAGCGCTAATCAGATTAGCTGCCGTCTTGCATCTTGGGCATTTCAGAAAGGAAAAAAATAAAAAGAAAAAAGATTTCCGAATGTGTTTGTTTCACAGCTTTGTGTTTGGTCACTAGCGTTTGATCTTTCGTCAGACGGATGTTGGCTAATTGCGATGTGAATATACGACACAGGACAGTGGCACAATTTCTGTTGTTTTGGCTCTGTACTCCTGCACACTGGATTTGTAACAATGACTGTAAGGTTAAAGTGCAGACTGTCAACTTAGATTTGCAGGTATTTACACCCATATCAGGTGAATTGTAGCTCTTTTTTTTCATAATCCCCCCATTTTGATCTTGAAGGAGCTTAGTACTGGAAATACATCACTCATAAATGTTTTTAACCTGGCCTCCTTCCAAAAAACCCTCCCCCTCCCCATTTCACTGTACAGACAGGCTCCATATTGTCAGGACATTATACAGTAATGCTGGATTAATTTATTAATATTCATTCTTCATAGTACTTGCTTACAGTATATAGTGCTGGTGACATGTGGCATGCGATGGAGGTGTTATTTTGCGGTAGAAGTGTAAATGTGTAGCTGTGCTGTATATTTTGGTTGTGTAAATTCTGTGCTGAGAAAAGCCTGTTTGATCCTGCCTTTATTTTGACACCTCTGCGTCCATGACGGTTTTGCTTTTTTCACATGACAGCAGCTCATCCTCTGGCCGCGCGTTCAGTTTTGACTCATTTATCCGCCGTATTTATGGATGCTCGTGTGATCTGTACATTTCTGGAAACGTCCAGCACAGCTCTGTGTGAGTTCATAAGTCCCTGTTAATCCAGAAGATGAAGCAAATTTAAGAATGAATCAGAAAAAAAATCTTTTTTTTTTTTCTTCTGTTCTGTTTTCATTACTCTGGCTGGCTATGAATGCCATGTTCAGAGTCAATTCAGATGGATATTCTTGGTTATGTGCTCATATTTATGACTGTTGTAATAGCACCGTCTTCACTCAGCAATTTCTAAGTGATTTAGGACAGGGCTGCCCAACCCTGCTCCTGGAGATCTACTGTCCTGTCGGTTTTCATTTCAACCCTAATTTGGCACGCCTGACTCTACTAATTAGCAGCTCAGTGAGATCTACAGCTGTTGAATGAGGTGTGCTTCATCAGGGGTGGAGTGAATTCCTACAGGGATGGTAGATCTCCCGGAAGAGGGTTGGGCAGCCCTGATTTAGGAAATATTTGCTTACGATCTTGTGTGACCCTTGTAATTGTTGTGTGTAATTATGAAAAACGTGTTGCAAACCCATGTACTAACAATCATGAATAAACAATCATGAATAGCAATGTTAAGTGAAAAAGACTCAATGTGCATCACCCGCCCCAAATAAAATAAAAATTAAAAACCTGACTACACTGCATCTTGGCTCAACTAATGCAGAAAAAGTAATGTACCCCAAAGTACATCAAACACACAAACGCACATCCGCTCAAATCCTCCTGCTACTTAAAAATCTGCAGAGTCAGTCTCCCTCCCACACCAACTACGGCACTTAACTTCAGTGAGGTTGTGGCTGCGTGTATTTACGACCGTGAGTAGCGTTACCCTGACGATTGGACCTGACTCCTCTCCTTCCACTTCCCTCCTCCTCTGTGTAAGCCGCACCGCCTCCACAAAATGTCTGACTGTAATGCGATGCGATTTCTCTTCGTTCTGCAGGTCCCCCAAGAACCCCCAGCAGAAGATCATAAAGAGAGTAATCGCCTTGGAGGGAGACCTGATCAGGTGAGTGTGTGTTTGAATCCTTCTCCTCCCTCACTACCCGCCCCCTGCCCCCCCCCCCCCCCCTTCAAAAGCCCCCTCAGTAACCCAGCTGCGATGACTCGGATGCCTTTCAAATTTAATGACAGAATTAATGACAGGGTTGCCGTGGCAGCGTGACTGAGACCCTTTGTAATATTTTTTTTCACATTATGATGAATGTTTATTTATTTATTCAGCTGTGGCGCGATCCCGGTTCACCCGACTGAGCTGAAAGCTTTTCTGTCCGGTCGGTTTTGGTTTGGGACCCGGCTGACGTAAGCCGAATATAACGTGAACACCTGCCGTCCCTGCCTCAGGGTGTTGACGTTTCCCCCGTTGTCGTTAACAACCCTACAAAGGCAGTTAACTCCCACGTCCCGTGCCCCACTGAACTGCATTCATATGCGCCCTGCATACTCCACAAGTCCTCTCCCTGCCAGAGTACGCGCATGACGGAGTCGTGTTAGCAGAGACGTTCCTTCTGAATCGCTTGTGGAACACGCCATACCCCAGGGATGCACACTATGTCGTAAATGTATTGCCGTCGAGAGACAAACGTGTGATAAACACGTCGCAAAAGACCGCTTGACCTGCAATGAATACAATTTATTTAAATTGATGTTCTCTCGATTTCATTGGCTGTTCATGTGCAATTTGTTCAATAAAAGCATGTTGGAAATAGTAAAAAGGCTATTCAGTGTCTGGAGTAATTCATAATAGGCTATGCTAGCGGTGTACCTAAAGCAGAGAGACATTAGAACTGTGCACACTTCAATATTTGTTTATCTATCCCGAGTCATGGCAATATTCAACAACGTTATCGCATATGGCGTATTTTCCTCATATCGCGCAGCACTAGCGGTTGGAATGGCCGTTTGCGGAGCCGGTGGGTTGTGACACTGCTTCGCCGCGGCATTACCTTGGAGAGCTGTCATTTTAGGTTAGGAGATTTGTTCACCAGCCGCCGAGTTCTCGGTTCCCTGGTCACACTTTTAATTACACTGTTTAGCGTGGCAATCCATTCAGGAAACTCTTTACAATGTGCAAATTACGGGCCAAGCCACCTCTTCTTTCCAGGAGGAAATTAATTATTGAAAAGAGTTTGAAAGGTTTACTTGCTGAACTAATAAAATGCCACAGCGCCACACGAAGATGCGTCTCATCGCACGCGTCGCCCAGACGACCATAAATCAATCTGATATGTTTAATCTAGCCACACAGAGCGCCAGTGCTTTCCTTGAAGATGAATCCTCTCAACCAATTACGATTGATCTTTCAGAAAACAGTGGCAGGAGCCAGGGAGCTTAGAAGGTCCCGTATAGTATATTCAACGTCCTATAAAAATGTTTATGGCCTCCCCTCGTGAATCAAAATTCCAGGAATGCACTGTCAGTCAAAACCAGGCTCAAGTTCACAGCACCACAGATGTACGAGTAACGCTTATATGCATATGTATAGGGCTGGGATTACGAACCAGGGAGGGTCGTAAACCAGGATGGAGGGAGTTGTTTTCAAAGGTAGCCAATCGACAGTCTCTCTGTAATGTTTCTGGACCAATCCTGCCTTGTCCTGGGCGGTGATACTGTCACATTATTTGTTTAATCAGGGAACGGCTTTGTTTGTTGTAGTTTTTCTTTTTTCTTTTTATTTGGCGTGGGTTGCTTTTGGTTGGTGTGAGAGTGTGAGACAGAGCCTGGAAGCGTGTCTCGAGCCAAAGACGTGAGAGTTGGCAACCCTGGGTGCCATGAATGTATTTCCTTTTGACACTTTGTGTGATCATAAACACTTGATTTATTAGCTATTCATGACATTTAGTGCCATGCGCATTTAACTGCGCCTGAGGATGGAAATATGACACACACGCACGCGCACACACACACGCACGTAAACACACACACACGCACACACACACACACACACACACACACACACACACACACACACACATGAATCCTAGTCCAATGACTAATTCATAGACAAATCAGGGCTTGGAATCCAAGTTTTATAGCTTTTTAGCTTTAAAATGCAATGCAATTATAGCTTTTTTATTGAGTTATTTATTTCATTCAGGTTACTTGCTTTTTATTTCAACGAGCCCATTGTGTCAGATTACTCCTGCAGACTTATTCAGGCATAATGTGAACATAATATCTCAGTTTACTCACTTGCGTTCGATCTACTGCACACAGCTTTCAGCCCTTTGTACAGTAGTTGTGATTGTTAAATTCGCTTGCTGTTGTTTGTCCTTGTAAGTTTCGTTTGACAAAACGAGTCTGCTAAAGCTGAATAAATGTAGAAATGGCTCACTCCTTATGGTGGAGAATACTCTCTCCCTGCCATTGATTTGATTGCTGAAAAGGCTTTCCAAAATGAGTTCACAACATTAAAATGCTAACATGGTAGAATTTGTTTTTCTTTTTTCTTTTTTCATGCATAAAATTGAAAACAACCGGGCAAAAACAGAGTTGCCAATTATTTCTTCTGGTCGTGTTTGACTTCCACATCTGGAATGATGATCCTAGCTTATTAGCACTGTTTTCAATTAGCATCCAGTCAAGTTATTTTTGGGGCAGTAATGCATGATGTAGACATTCAGCTCATTCCATTGGGAGGTCTCTCCTTTATTCAGAAAGGGGGTAGAGACAGAAGGCTCTATATCCCTTTAATTAAAACATGATTTGCGATAAGTCCACTCGAGGAATTGGCTTTGATGGTCCTCTTATCCGCTAAAATGAAATCCCGTGAGAGGTTATGGAGTGCTCGTGCTGAAGGGCATGGGGAAAGGATGGAAAATTTAGGATAAAGAGGGAGTGTGCGTTTCTCTCATGGTAAATGTGCCTGGGCAGTCACTCAGTCTCTCCCGCTCTCCTGACGCTCTGTCAGAGCCGGGCGGACGGAACCGTGCACCTGGGCTGTTCATTTTACCTGTCAGACCTGACATCCCAGTTTCAATTCTCTCTCCATCTCTCTCGCTCTCTCTCTCTCTGTCTCCCTCTCTCTCTTGCTCTCTGTCTCTCACCTGCTTCCCCCGTTTCTTGTCTTTTTCTCTTTCTGTCTCTTTCACTCTCCATCTCTCTTTCTCTCTCTGTCTCCTCTCCATCTCTCTCTCTTGTCCTCTGTCTCTTTCTCTCACCTGCTTTCTCTCTTTCAGTCTCTCTCATCTCCCTCTCGCAGTCTCTCTCTCTTTGTCGCTCTTTCTCCCTCTCTCAGTCTCTCTCTCTTTGTCGCTCTTTCTCCCTCTCTCTCTCTCTCTCTCTCTCTCTCTCTCTCCTAGAGACTTCCCGTTCCTCTCCTCTCCCCCTCTCTACCCGCGGCATCTTCACACTCCATTAAATCTGTTTTAAACACCAACACAACAATTCACTTTTAAAATCGACACTGACAAAAAAAAAAAGATAAAAGAAAAAAGAAAGCAAGGTGGAATGCATATTGTACAGCGCAGCAATTTCATGGCTTTATGGAGTAAGTGCCTGTTTCAACCTGCCCAACCCCCCCCACCCCCCACTGCGATGCAGGGCTCGCTGGCCTGGAATTCTTCCCACCGCAGTACCATAATAAATGGAATTCTGTATGAAAATCAATGGAACCTTCGGAACCATTTTTCAACAGACGGGGATAATTCCGAGACTTGTTTTCCGTTCCTGTTTTGTTATTGATTTCTTTTCTTTTTTTTCAAGTTTCATTCAAGTTGTTAAATATACTTCGTAAAATGTGCTACAAACAGCATAGCCTGCCACCTAGTATGTTCTGTATTTGTTTTTCTTGTCTTATTACACTATTGTGATTTTCGTTATGACAAGCTTTAATGTCTGAAATATTACCCAATATTAATAGTGTGTTTTTGGCCGTAACTAACACTATACACAGACTGAGTCAGTTGTTGATTTGATTCTGTTTCTCTCTCTGCCTCATATGGCTGCGGATGGAAAGCCAAAGTGTGATAGACGATACTTCCAAGTTCTATCTTTGATTTAATATCGATCGTTCCTGTGTTTTGTCCTGGGCTGGAGAAAAAGAACATTTCGCGGTGATGCAAGCAGCTGGCATACAGTTCAAATTAAATTTGAATAGGACGGTCGCTTACACAGACACTTCTGACATTACTCACCTCGTCCGATTGATTTAGCGTCCGACAGGCTCATTTCGGCGAATAAGCAATCGCTGGCGTAGATGACATTCTGGCGACTGGAGCTTTATGGGAGTAGATTGAAATGGAAATTGTCAGGAGGAAATGGATCCCCTTTTAAAAGCCGGCGTCGGCCGTGGGGCCCTGAGCCAGCTGTTGTTTGGGGATATTATCTTCCGTTTTATAAAACAATGAAGACGCGACGCACGGTGTCTCGTTTCGCCTCGCAAGACTGCCTGGATTGACAATTTAGTTAAAATGCTATTAACTTTACACACATCCAATATGATGAGATCTCCGGCCGGCAGGGGATGCCTGAAGGAACATTATTTTACTTTCAATCTTTTTTCACACACTACATGGTTTTTCTCACTGTTTGCGTGGGTGAGTTCTTGCCCTGTATCACCCTGTTCCTTTTTTAGGGTCTTTGATTTTTATATTAATTTCATACGGGTTTATCCACGTATGTGGTTTTTTTTGGCTGTTGCCAGGCCAGTCGCTGACTAGGCGTTTATTGATTGGAGCGATTTCCCTCTACCTCGGAGGTTAATAAACCGTGGGCTTGGGTGTCAGGTCTGGTTTGTCGGAAATTAATGAAATTAATGAGAAGTTGTGTTCGACAGAGATAGGTAGTAAAAATGTTGCCAGCGTTTTAGTCCTAAATCGAAATGATTCCAGGAGTCTTTTCTCAAGCAGATGAGTTCACAGGTGTCTGGTCACATGACACTGCTGACCAGCAGCCCGGTTGGTCGCGACGGCGGCATTCTGTGGTGGTTGTCATGGTTATATACGAGCTGACGATTGCATTTCCCCCGCGAGAAGAGGCTATAACTTCAAGGCCTCGACGCTAATGAAATGAAGAAAATATTTCTGGGTTTTTTCTTTATAAAAAAAAAAAAAAAAAAAAAGCTGGAGACATATTTCTCGGTGGACCAGACTAAGCTACAATTCAAGATTGCCAAGGAAGGGCATTTGGGTTGCCTGGGGCAACAGTAGAGGACACCCAGCAACTATAGCTAATTCTGGAGGCATGAATACCATAGCGAGACATAGCATCTCATATCATGACCAACTTTTGAAATTGTGCAAGAAAAGACTGACATCTGAAAATGTTCTCTTTAATAACAAGATAACATAAAGGTTACATCCTTTAATATATCTGAAAAGGTCTTACTTGTCCTTGCCACCGAAAGCTGTATCATGTGAAGTCGCCCTGCTGAAAATACCAGCTAAGATCAGCTGGGAGTCTAAGATGTTTTAAGTTGTGTTGTCGACACTTCTAGTGGGTCATAGCTGGTCTCTGGCTGGTCAAAGCCGGGGAAAGTTGGTTAAGGTGATAGAGTAAGGTGGTGGTCAAACTGGTGGACTAGCTATCTATACAGGCTGGTCAGCTGGTGAACTAAAAGTCTTAAAGTGTTTGGCATTATTAGTAATTACACTCACTGAGCACATTATTAGGTTCTCCTACTTATTTATGCGATTATCTAATCAGCCTATCATGTGGCAGCAGTGCAAGTATAAAATAATGCAGGTATGGGTTAGGAGCTTCAGTTAATGTTCATATCTACCATCGGAATGGGGAAAGAATGTGATGGAAGTGTCTTTGACCGTGGAATGATTGTTGGTGCCAGACAAGGGTGGTTTGAGGGACCGTTGGGGGTGGGGTTCGATCCCCTGACAGACAGCTGTTATTGGGGCTCATTTCTGGCCTAATTGGAGAATATGTCAGAGCGAACTTTTCTGAGTGGGTCTGTGTTCCCTCTGGCGCACGCACACGCAATGCCCCATGGAGCTGCTAGCCACAGCTGGCTCTGGAAGGATCCGGATATGGAACCAGACCGTGGGGCCCGTCCTCACACGAGAACAGCTGCTCAATGACGCGAGCCATCCAGCTGCCCGCGGTCAGGGCCGCTGCAGATGGAGGGGGCAATTGGGACACTTTGGCCCAAGTGCGGAATATGGGGCGTAACTATTGCTATGCTGTTAGAAAATGTATCTTGTCCTGGGCTTGAGGATTCCTAGCTGCGGCCCTGCCCTTGGATGCTGCAAAGCAATCATTTTACATTTTTGAAGCAAAGATTCTGCATGTTCTACACCTCTGACCATCGTTGACGTTTCCTTGTTCTAACATGCCAACCAGGGGCGGAGCGAAGGGCGGGACTGGCAGTGCGATCGCACCGGGGGCCCGGGGTGGGGGGGGGCCCTTGCTGGAGATGCGTGTGTCGGTGACTAGACTGTCGAGTTGTATAGATGAATCGAGAGACGGTCTTTGCTCATGCTAAAAATACCTTTCATTTGCATAGCATTTGCATCTCCCCCATGGTTACAAACCAATAATGTGTTTTTCATTTGTTTTAGTTTGGCAGTAGAACAAATGACTGACATGTTATTGTTGTAAGAGGCGGACAAATAATAATATTGGTTGCTTCTATTAATTATCTGCCTATTTATCTGTTTGTAGTTGTGCTTCGCGAAGGTTTGTGGGAAACTATCAGTTTTTGACGATCTGTCACATTATTGGCCTGCTTTGAACTGGGCTTGATCTATCACATTCAATTTTGTGATTGCCTTACTGTACTTCAGCAAAAGATAGAGTGCAAAAACAATGGAGAGAATACTTCAATATAAATCAACAGTGCTAGTGCAGCAGGAGTTTCGTCTTGTTCAGCAGTCTTTTTTTCAGTCATGCTCAATCCCGGATTAGCCCTTTAAAGACCGCAATTATGTGATTAGAAAGTTCTTAACCAAAAATTCTAACGTTGATGTAACGGACACTACTGGTGGCTCAATGTAATGGAGTTGTTGAACACTGACCTTTGCAAAATTTTGAATAAATATTCTGAAAAACCAAAGGGATAACGGCGATGGTGAATGTGAGTAATTCATAACAACAATGGGCTCTCCCCAGCTGAGGTTTAATATGCTTATTAGTCAGAAACAATTATTGATAATAACACATTTTATTTATTTACATATTAAGCATACTTGATATAAACTTTCATTGCTCATGAAGTATTCTTAAGCATAAATGAGTACACTACTATTTTTTTTCACATGGGCAGGATGATGACTAATTTATTTCCCAAATTGCGGTTGGGGCCTGTCTGTGCTGTTTAGCGAGCGAAGGCCTCCTCACGCCCTGTCCTTTAAGGCCCTGAAGCCGTCAGCACATTGCAGAGCAAATAACCTTTTCTGGATCCGACCGCTCCCGATAAAGATGGATGTCCGTATTTAAATGGCAGGCTGTTCGGATCGGGGCCAAAATGTATAACTTTTATCTGAGCCAGACTGGGTTTGTCACAGATACTCTGTTAGCGGAGCCAAGGAGACACACTGGGTTTTTAAAGGAAATAAATGTGATTATTTTAATAATAAAATAAATATATATATATATATATATAATTATTTCTGGTATCTTTCTTTTTCCTGTCATTGCATAATGGCGTATTTTAGATGATCTACAGCCAAACTGAAGTGCTTTGCAGGCAGTGGCCGGCTAATCAGCGTGTCTGGGATCCTGCTGAGTCGGCAGTACATATCCCACCCAACATTCATTTTAAAACCGCTATAAACCTTGGATGGAAATGCTCGGTTTTCATTTGTTTTCGTTATCGCCGCGTCTATCGGAGAGCTGGGTGGCACGCTCGCGTCCACGCCGGGTCATATTTCATATTCCGCTTACATGTCCCAATTTCTGGAGAACTTGAATTTATTGTGCGCTTTGAACTCACTTTTTCTTTACCCGGTCTCTTAATTTCCTCCGCTCCTCGGTGGTTGGCCGTTATCACGTAGCCATGGTTCTCAGCCTTATTAAAAGAATCAGGATGAAATTAAAAAGAAAAAATAAAGATTAATATCTGCTTAATACTTCTCTGGATCCGGTTCAATTTTCGTTTGCGTTGTTGAAGCTGCTTATTTTATTTTATTGTGTTT
Organism: Conger conger; assembly: GCF_963514075.1. Classification (NCBI taxonomy): domain Eukaryota; kingdom Metazoa; phylum Chordata; class Actinopteri; order Anguilliformes; family Congridae; genus Conger; species Conger conger. Next base: position 8,150,476 of record NC_083767.1, read on the forward strand.
TCCTCCCGTAGCCAGTACCCAGTGTGTAATTGACGGTGGAGCTGAGATGCTAAGTTGTTTGATGCTACCGAGCGTCGCGTTCCCAGAAGTCGTCTCTTACAACGAGGCATTGCTGGCCAGGCTGTTCACAACTGTGCTCGCCAAATTTTTCAATCTGTTGTTTATCTAAATACAGCCATGTAATCATCGGCCTGTTTAACTGGATAAAAAATGGTTCTCCTCTGCTCTGTTGCTTTTTATAGGGCTGGGAAATAATTCACTAGTTCTTCCATACATTTTTTTTAAAATTATGAAATAATATCTACAGTACTCACATAATAATGTGCGGGGATTCACATTAAAATGCGTTGGGTTTTATGTGAAAACGCTTGGGCTTTACATTAAAAGAAATTGGGTTTAACATTGAAATGTGCTGGGTTGCACATGAAAAAGAGTTCAGTTTAACATTAAAATGTGCTGGGTTGCACATCAAAAAGAGTTCAGTTTAACATTGAAATGTGCGTGGTTGCACATTAAAAAAAGTTCACATTAAATTGTGTTGGATCAGCAAGAGGGTTGTTGGTCTGCTCTGATCCCTCCTGGAGTTATGCAGTGTTAAATTAACACTGAGCTTTTTACTCTGGGCTCTATAAAAATCTTATTAGTTTAATATCATTGATGTACTTTTATTCCTTACTCTTTCTACAATGTACTATTATTGCTGTAATATATTCTTCTTCCTTTTCTTTTGTCTTCTCCTCTCCTCCTCTTCTCCTCTCCTCCTCTCAGGACGATGGGGTATAAGAACCGGTACGTGAAGGTGCCAGACGGGCACTTTTGGATCGAGGGCGATCACCACGGTCACAGCCTGGACAGCAACAGCTTCGGCCCGGTAAGACCCCTCCACCTGCGCCCCCGCCCTGGAGGTCTGTAACCACTTCAGTTACATCACATTGCACAGTGTATAGTAGATGCTATCCAAAAGCGACTTACGAAAAAGTGCATACCGACGTCTCACATAGAATCCACAAACATTACGTATAGTACACATGGTAAATAGGCCAAGTAGGGTAATAAGGTCAGGAACTATAGTACCAAGGATACAAACACAACAGTCCTACATTAAACTACAAAGTGCATATAATTATAAATTAAAGTGAATAATAATAATAATACTAATGATGAGAAGACTTCTTAAGGATTTCTGTGGTACTTGGTTTAGATGACAGTGGTGGCTCTGTGTGGTGAGCACAGGAGCTCGTGATGTCGTGATGAATATGCGGGGCCTTTGTGGTTCTGGGGCAGTTACTGTGGCGAGCGTCAGAATCGCTCGACCCGCGGTGGAGGGGTATAAATCAGCTGTGCTGAAAGGTCACCAGGCAGCCACACGCGTTAACCTTTCTGGGCACTCCCATATTTCTTTTCAGGGAAAAAAGACAAAATGGGGAACTGCCATTGTCATGTTTCACAGGTGGTGACCTCCTCTGCAGACAGTCTGTTACAGATGTGTGAATATTTATGAGGATGAATACAAATCTTCATATTGCTGTATGTACACTCTGTGAGCACTTTATTATGTATGATGCTCTTCTGCATACCACTATTGTAATGTGTGGTTATTTGCGTTACTGTCACCTTCCTGTCAGCTTTGACCAGTCTGGCCATTCTCCGACATACTGAAACCACCCTGTCTGACACCAACAATCATTCCATGATTCCATGAGTCCATGAGTCACTTAGATCACATTTTTTCCCCATTCTGATGGTTGATGTGAACATTAACTGAAGCTCCTGGCCCATATCAACATGATTGTATGCACCTCTGCCATACAATTGGCTGATTAGATAATCACATGATTAGATCACAGATTTCTTCCCCATTTGGAAATTTGGTCTGAAAAACAGCTGAACCTCTTTTACATTACATTACATTACATTACATTATTGGCATTTGGCAGACGCTCTTATCCAGAGCGACGTACAACAAAGTGCATACCCATAACCAGGGATAAGTTCGCTGAAAGACCCTAGAGGTAAGTACAATTTCAACTGCTACCTGTACAACAAAGATAAGGACAAGGGGCTTTTTTTTTTTTTTTTTTTTGAACAAACAAACAAACAGAGCAAAAGTCACCAAAGTTAACTATCCGAACACATCTGCATGCCTTTATGCATTTAGTTGCTGTTAATGCTGATTAAATATTTGCACTAACAAGCTGATGTTCAGGTATACATTATAACGTGCTCACTGAGTGTATATCTCCATCTGGAACACACTGAGAACCCTTTCATTTATTTTCTTTTTGTCTTGTTTTAATGATCCATCACTCTTGACTTGCACTGCTGACTGAGCAAATCTCTGTACACTTTTGTAAATGTTCTGCTCTGGACGGACGGTCTGTATAGAGAAGAAATTGAGGTCTTGATATGGGGTGCACAGCTCCAGCCCTAGAGGGCCTGTATGTTCCATGGTTTCTATTTCAACCAATTATTTTACCTTAAATTAAATATGAGGGGCGACATGGCTCAGGCAGTAAGAGCAGTCGTCTGGCAGTCGGAGGGTTGCCGGTTCGATCCCCCGCCTGGGCTGTGTCGAAGTGTCCCTGAGCAAGACACCTAACCCCCAAATGCTCCTGACGAGCTGGTTGGGGCCTTGCATGGCAGCCAATCGCCGTCGGTGTGTGAGTGTGTGTATGAATGGGTGAATGGAGAAGCATCAATTGTACAGCGCTTTGGATAAAGGCGCTATATAAATGCCTGCCATTTACCATTTAAATTGTCTAATTCGGCTCTGTTCTGATTCAGTGGGCGACACGTTTTCACCCAAGACTTGTGCAGTCTCCTGCTGTAGCCTCTGTCTTCATCAAAAATGTCTGATGGAATAAACGGACCAGCCAGTTAAATCACTAAGAGTCCTGCCAAGGATCCGCCCTGGTTATGAGCCTGTGGCCTTGATCATACAAACAGAGGTCAAGGGTCAAAGGTCAAAGGCTACAGGAAGACTGTGTATGTCTTGAATTGCTCACTTAGTGGTGAGATACAGGCAGAACGGCGAGAGGTGAGACCGGTCTCCCTCCCTGAGAGAGACGTGAGGGGGTAAACTGCTGATGATGGAGGGGTCCTGTCCCAGCATTGTCCCCCGGGGGAAGAGAGAGATGACAGGAGATTCAGAGGAGTGTCTGAGTCTGAGGGGGGGAGGAGAGGAGAGCCACAGTGAATGTCCCGGACACAGCAGGGTTTTAATCAGGAACCATCCAGAACTGGCTGGTTAGGCCCCGCCACCCCACCCTGCTGCTGGGACAGATGACGTGGACACTGCACAAAATGTTCTACTCTCCAGCCATGAACAGCAGAGAGATCTGTTGAGACAGGAAGTTGGTTTAATTACCTTACTTGTACCTACACAAGGTACAGTGTAGTTAAAGCTTTGTTAAAGCTCCCAGGCAGCAAAGCATTTTGCCTGACAAAGAACCCTTGAGCTAAATAGGGTTCTTCTATGGAATCACAGGGTTACTTCTGGATTTACTGTGCATTTAAAGGAGAACCCTTTAGCTGGAACCCTGGGTTCCTGGCATGTTTTACTGCATGGATTTACTGTGAACTGCAACGGAAAGGGGGATCCAGACCGGCCATTCTGAGGAGTCAGTTGACGATCCGTTAATTCCTCGGGAGCTTGCAGGAAATTGCATTCATTAATGTTTTCAAGGTTCCTGTTGAGGAAAATTCCATGGAAGCCCAGTTTCTTTGCCTTCTCGAAGTAACAATGGCTGGCCCAGATTCAGTAAACATTTGCTGTGCGCACGCAAACCACTTCAGCCCCTGTGGTACCGGCTGGAGATGTTTACCGAGTTTAAATGCTGGTATTTTCAGTGTATTAGACATCACAGAGACCAGCATGCTTTTTTTTTCTTTTCTGACTGTGGCTCAGACTTTTTGAGTGAGTGTATAATCGCAGGCCATCTGACAAAGAGGACATTGAACATTAGAGTGGATTACCAGCAAATTATAACCTTATGAGGCCTAAGGAGGTTTATCAACCCCAGCCACACTTGCTACAGGCTGTTTTGGGGCATCTTTTTTAAGGGACCCCCTTATGTGCAACACATTTAAACATGATCACAAAAACGGGTCATGCAGAAATTAGATTGGTTAACAGTTTCGGAAACGTGGAGTCAGTTGGCCCGACACAAACGCCATGACCGACCTCAGTTCTGTACAGAGCACACATTCTCAGATGGCTGTTCCCAGGTCCGTCTGTTTGTTATCTAACCCACTTATTAATCTAGCCTATCCCGGTATGCATTGGGCAAGAGGCAATACACCCTGGACGCGTGGTCAATCCATCGCATCGCAGGCACACACACCAGTTTAGACTCTCCAATTAACCTAGCCTGCCTGTGTTTGAGCTGTGGGAGGCAATGGTGCTTCCCTCTGCACCACCGTGCCACCCTGTTCCAAAGTCCCCCAATTTAAATCCATTTGCTCCAGGATTAGATGAGAGTTTAAGGCTGTGCAGATCCAGCCAGTCTCTGAAAGGGAGCAGCATCGCAGGAAACAGATGTTTGATGAGCGGCAAAGTTTCGGATGGGGCGTCTGAGTGACTCATCCTGTCAAGGCCATGCGCGGTCACGTGGAGGAACCTTCCGGGCCGTTCTGAATTCAGACCGTGCCAGTGCTGACCGTCTGATCTCTCGCTAGCGGACCCTGGTGGCTTCACTCGTGTGACCTAGTTCTTCTGTTGAGCTTTGCCTGAACTGCCGTCCTCTGACTCACGTCTACTTTATATTAGCCCTCCTTGCAGACCTGGGTCAAATACGTAACTGTTTTGGATTCATATACTCGGTTGCAAGAGCACTAGAGGTGGGTATATCATAGGTTCCAATACACCAGACAAACTCAGGAAAGCATAGAAGTAATTGAATCCAAAGCAGTTACGTATTTGACCCAGGTGTGTGCCTGGCAGGCCTCTCAGGTGATTAGCCAGGATGAGAGCGTCTCATCACTCACTAGCGCCCCCTGCTTGCTGATCCTGTGCCAGCAAGTTAATCTGTTGAGCTTTACCTGAAGATGGGCGACATGGCACAGGCAGTAAGAGCAGTGGTCTGGCAGTCGGAGGGTTGCCGGTTCGATCCCCCGCCCGGGCTGTGTCGAAGTGTCCCTGAGCAAGACGCCTATCCCCCAAATGCTCCTGACGAGCTGGTCGGCGCTTTGCATGGCAGCCAATCGCCGTCGGTGTGTGAGTGTGTGTATGAATGGGTGAATGAGAAGCATCAATTGTACAGCGCTTTGGATAAAGGCACTATATAAATGCCAACCATTTACCATTTACCATTTGAAGAGTCGCCCTCTGACTCATGTCTGTGTGAGCGCTCCTTGCAGACTATGGTGTGATAATAAGCAGTGGTTGACATTGCGGTGTGATAATAAGCAGTGGTTATTTTTATTTTATTTGTCCAGCGACTTCTACAGAAAACTGTCAGAGAGGCACACTGTCGAATAACAGAAGGGCTAAAAAAGGACAAGAGCTAGGCGTGAACCCCAAAATAGCAAGCACATGAGGTAAAAAAAAAAAACTCCCCAGTGAGGAGGAAAACCCTCACGCGGTGGCGAGAAAAAAACTCCCCGATGGGAAGAAATCTCCGGAGGAGCCCGGCGATAGAGGGGGAGCCCATCCTCCGCAGGCCGGCATGAATGCGGGATATGTGTGATTGAGCGCTCCTAATGGGGAGAACAAGGGAAGAACCTTAAACGCTGTGGTTGATGACTCTTCGTCATTTCAAACATCGGCTTCGTTTTGTATATATGCGCTGGCCTCACCCCAAATGTGGTCTGTCATGGATGAGCAAATAGTCTTTGTTAGGACAGGACCCAACACAAAGCAAAATAGAGGCTTTTTTTTTCTTCTTTTTTTAATTTTCTTTTTTTTTAAGTGTTTCGGTTAAACGTTTACCGAACATTAGCATAGGAGAATACGGAGATAGGGAGGGCAAACTTCACAGCACTTTTAATTTCCAAACTGGCTGCTCTGCTGATAGGTTCAGACCGAGCCAGCCAGCCAAACCCCAAATAATTCAGGGACTGTAAATAATGCATGAGAGGAATCAGGGAGAACAGCACTCAGAATGTTCAAAAGCCGACTGTATGGTTGAAGCCAAACACACCCCGTGCACTGGTAACCTGCCCTTTTGGTTTGAAACTCACTTTCTTCAGGAAGACTGACCTAACGGCTTAAATAAGAGCATATATTATAAATGTGCGACTTTATGAAGTCTCGCTGTAAGAAACCAATAATAATTCTGCGGGTAGACTATTTCAATATTGTATCTGTGCATGATCCCAAAGAAAAAATAGGTTCTCCCCAGCGTCTATGGTTTTCAATAACAGTACTTTCATAAGAGTACTTTAATAACAGCACTTTAATAAAAGCATATATTTTAAATGTGTAACTTTTTCAACTTTCAGTAAGAAAAGAATGATAATTCTGTGGGTGGATTATTTTAATATTGTACTGTATGTGCTTGATCCCAGACAAAAAGGATGCACTCCCCAGTGTCTATGGTGCTCAAGAGCACTTTCATAACTGCCTATGTTTTTATATAATTGTTATTCAAATGAATACAACAGGGTTAAGCATTACTGATAGTATTATTATATTTTATTCTGTGTGGTACATGACATTACGGTCTAGTTAGAGGAGAGGATGAATTCCACACATTAGGAAGTATTTTTCCAAACAGGGAGGTCACTGTTTGGAATAGCTTGCCAGGTCATGTAGTGGAGGAAGAACCTCTGGGGGTTTTCAAGGCTTGAAAGGGTGCTAGATGCTATCTAGCTTTTAGGCAAACTAAGAATTAGGTACACAGTGGTAGGAAAAGGTCGGCATTGCTGGGGTGAATGGCCTGTTCTCACCATTGTTATGTTGTGAGAAAAATGTAAATGTACATCTTTACTTCTGGTTGTTGTCTTGCGTGTGATAGATTGTGGAATTGAGGATTCATAGCCCAGATGAGCCATTGCAGGTTTTTGCATTAGCTACATTCAGATGAGGCTGAGAAATTGATATTTTCTTCAGCAGTGAAAAAGTTGTTGTGCTGATGGCAGTCTTGTATACCTGCCGCGGGTGGGCAAGCCAATTAGAGAGCAACCACCAATGAGAATCTCTGTTTTCAGGTAAACTTCTGCAGCATACTGAACTCAGGGCAGAACATTCAGTAAACAATATCAATTTTAAATATAAATGGACAATATGAAATATATAGATAAACAATACTCTTTTTTCAACCTGTGATGCATGCATATGTAGGTCTGCGTTATTTTTTACAAAAAACTTTAGCTGATTTCTAGCTGTGTGAATGCGAACATTAATGAAAGGTTAGGGCAGTGTACCAGCAATGGAAGTAAATAATGGTATTAGCACAAACCCCAGAACAGCTTTCCGAAGATTCCAGATGAAAGGGCGAAAGAGTAGGCGTAACAGTCGCTGAAACGTGTTTTAGACATGAGAACTCATGACATTAAATGTTATTTAGCTAACGCTTTTATCCAAAGCGGCTTCCAGTTGATTAGACTAAGCAGGGGACAATGTGAGGTTAAGGGCCCAACAGCTGCACAGATCTTATCGTGGCGACACTGGGGACTGATCATAACCGCTACGCTGCAGGCGGCCACAGGCTGATATGGAGATACTTCACTTTCCTTCATCTCCAACTGACAAAATATAAAATGTCTCCTGGCTGAACCCTGTAAACTGTGCCATTATTTAACATGTGGAATGAAGTCTAGAGTGCTAGGGGGTGCTGGGGGGTGCTGGTTGGTGCTGGGGGGTGCAGGGCGGAGGGGCGGTTGATGGGGGGTTTCAGCCCAAAACGGAAAGAGGCCTGTGGAAGCTGAACGTGTGAATTAGTCCCCCCCCCTCCCCCCTGCTCTTATTTCAGTTGCTCCTCACTGGCTTTGATGAACAAAGTCAGTGTGAGTCAGCTTTGTCAAATAAAAACAAGCCCTTTGATAGTGTGTGTGTGTGGGGGGGGGGATCCAAAACGAAAAAAGATCCACACAGCTGTTGGGCCCTTGAGCAAGGCCCTTAACCCCAAATTTCCCCTGGGGGGATTGTCTCCTGCTTAGTCTAATCACCTCTAAGTCACTTTGGATAAAAGCATCAGCTAAATTTCTTACATGAAAATCGAAGCTTGTTTAATGCTAGGAGTCATGCACTGTTCAAACATCCCAGTGGTTGTCAAAGCGCAATTATATTATAGTTCAGTGATTCGAGTTATCTGCTATGTTTTTGTCCACTCTAGAGTTCAGTGATTTGAGCTATCTATTGTGTTTTTGTCCACTCTAGAGTTCAGTGATTTTAGTTATGTATTGTTTTTGTCCATTATAGAGTTCAGTGATTTTAGTTATGTATTGTTTTTGTCCACTCTAGAGTTCAGCGATTTGAGCGATCTTGTCTTACCAGAGGACATCAGAGAGGCAGAGGAGAGAGGCAGAGGAGAGAGCGGAGGAGAGAGCGGAGGAGAGAGCGGAGGAAGGCGTGTGATTACAGAGAGGGTGTCATGCGAGGAACCCTCGGGAGTGTGTTAAATTATGCCACCGCTCTCCTGCCTGGCTGCAGGGACGTGTGCTCCCGCTGTTTTAAAATAGACCGCATCAAACGCACTTTCATCATCAGAGTGCTCGCCTCACGCTAAAGCCAAAAGTCAAAATCACACTGACATTTTTATAATGTGTGTTTTAGGCATTTAGCTGACGTTCTTATCGGAGGTGCCTTACGCAGCTTTTTATTGTTTTATACGCAATCCATTCATATGCCCGTGTGTTTTACTGAAGAGACTCAGGTTAAGTTACTTTGCCCACTGGGAATCAAGCTCCCAACCTTGGAGCTGTGAGCTGACTTCCCCAAACGTATTATTGCACTGCGGAAGACCAGGATCCACTGTTGCTGTGCTTCAAAGTGGCAGAAACAGTGGGGCGCTCAACACTTTCTCTTGCAGATGGATATTTATTTATTAATTTTTTACCCCTTCAGATACACAGTTTGGCAAGTTCAGCAGACAAAAAAAAACAAAACAAAATTTCCGAACTTCTGCTTGTGAAGGAAAAGTTAGTTGAACTTAAATTGTTTGTGACTCAGGTGAAAGTTTAGGTGAAATGTTGTCTCTCTCAAGTAAACAACCTAAAGAGAGGAGACAGCCAGGCAACCCGTAGATAAAGGGAAGTGTTTTGGTTGGCTCATGTGCTGTCCATCAAAGGAGTAGCACTACGTGCACATTGCCAGCCAAGTCATTCTGTTCTTTCACTTTACACATAAACAGCTCATTTCTGAAATGGCCATTTTATATATTCATTTTTTTAACGACAGCGACAATCTGGGGGAAATTATTCGTTTTTTTCCCCTCCCTCCAGGTTTAGATAGCGCTTGTAAGTGAAGTTATCATAATTAAAACTCTGATCTAATTTTTGCTAATTAGCGCAGAGAGGCGTTTAGCCCAGCAGTGTTTATCTTGCCGGGTTTGTGTGTGTGTTCATTGATTACATTGTCTTTACGGGACTAAACAGCGAGATGGATAACGAGCTGATGACCTGGGGGAGACCTGCTTTCAGGGCAGCAGGATCAGTGCAGCAGAAACAGTGCAGCAGGATCAGTGCAGGAGGATCAGTGCAGCTGGATCAGTCAGTGCAGCAGAAACAGTGCAGCAGAAACAGTGCAGCAGAAACAGTGCAGCAGGATCAGTGCAGCAGAAACAGTGCAGGAGGATCAGTGCAGGAGGATCAGTCAGTGCAGCAGAAACAGTGCAGGAGGATCAGTGCAGCAGAAACAGTGCGGCAGGATCAGTGCAGCAGAAACAGTGCAGCAGGATCAGTGCAGGAGGATCAGTGCAGCAGAAACAGTGCAGGAGGACCAGTGCAGCAGAAACAGTGCAGCAGGACCAATGCAGCAGAAACAGTGTGGCAGGACCAATGCAGCAGAAACAGTGCTGCAGGACCAATGCAGCAGAAACAGTGTGGCAGAAACAGTGCTGCAGGATCAGTGCAGCAGAAACAGTGCAGCAGAAACAGTGCTGCAGGACCAGTGCAGCAGGATCAGTGCAGCAGGACCAATGCAGCAGAAACAGTGCAGCAGGACCAATGCAGCAGAAACAGTGCAGCAGGACCAATGCAGCAGAAACAGTGCTGCAGGACCAATGCAGCAGAAACAGTGTGGCAGAAACAGTGCTGCAGGATCAGTGCAGCAGAAACAGTGCAGCAGAAACAGTGCTGCAGGACCAATGCAGCAGAAACAGTGCTGCTGGAACAGTACAGCAGAAACGGATCAGCAGAAGGAGCAGTGCTTCAGGAACAGTGCTGGAGAAAAGGTTCAGCAGCAGGAACAGTGCTTCGGGAACAGTGCAGCAGGTACAGTGCTGCAGGTGCAGTGCAGCAGGATCAGTGCAGCAGAAACAGATCAGCAGCAGGAACAGCGCGGCAGGAACAGGGTGGCGTGTCAGGGCTGTTTAGCTGCTGAAGTATTGTTCTTTTCCACCGAGCAGCACTGGCTTTGGAACAGAAAGGCAGGTATAGCCAGGTTGCTATTTTTGTCCTTGCTTTTTTTAACATGAGCATTCGGTTGGTATGAGAGTGGTCTGATCTTTTGCTTGAGGGTGAGATTTTGTGCGAATCCACTGTCCATCGCAAAAAGGTGATTTTAACACAAATGTGGGCTGGTAATACGGACACCTAATTGTTCATGAATTCTTATGTCAATAACTGAAAATAAGCATGTGGAGTGTTATGTCCTCAATGATGCAGCAACTGACATGCGCATGCTATTGACATAAGTATTCATGAATCTCTTTGTATGAATTATGACTGGTCCACATAGGGCTAATGAAGGACCATTCATAGAACTGATCACCTAAAATTATATATGAATCTGTCATAAAATGGTGACAAAATATTTGGGTAAATATTTAGTATAATTATTAACATTATACTTGTAATTATGGACAAGAAAATAAATAGACAATGTCAAGTTGATCACAGTCACAACATGTAACACAGTCTCAAATGTTTCATCAGCATTCATTCTCCATCTCTTAGCGATCAATAATCCAATCGCATCAATGCAGTTCAGCAGTCAGGGTTCTCGGGAGAGATACATTGCCTGGCCGTTATGGTGTCACTACCTTGCCCAGTTCAAGTGAAATTCCGATTATGTTTTCTGTAGACGCTGACCCGAGAGCAAACGATTTTGCTCACTTTACAGAACCTCTGTTTAATAGTTAAGTGGGATACACCGTGGCGATAATGAACCTGTCTGTACACAGGCAGCTTTCAAGAACCAGGATCTTTCCTCGAAGCCTCGGTCTGTTCAAACAGAACAGAGAGTATAAGAACTCCATGTTCCACTGTGTGAAATAGCTTGCCGGGATATGTAGTGGAGGCAGAAACACTGGGGTTTCAAGACCCGCTGCTAGATACTATTTATCTTTTAACTAAGCAGTAGGTACACTTTAGTGTTAGGAAAAGGCGAGCATTGCTAGGCTGAATGACCTGTTCTCGCCATTATGTTATCTTATATTATGTTCTGTTATTAAAGATGACTGAGATTTCATGAAAGTGTGTAGCATGTAGTATTTATCCCTTCTCTTAAATTTGCCTGCATCTGTGTATGTAAATATCCTGTAATGGGCCAACCGCAGAAGGTTCTGGACGGCCGTTGTATTTGTTATTGTTAGTAGGGCAAGAAGCCCCAAAGGTGAATAAGCTCATTATTGTTTTTGTTTTTCTCATTATTCTTCTTAGTTTTTCTGGATTACCTCCAGAAAGGATCATCCAAAATGTAAAAACTTTCGGAGGTAAATAGGGACCCATTAAACATGCTCATTCGGACACAAGCGGTAATATTAGCCCGTCAATTTAAAAAACGATTTTTAGAAAATTCATTTAGAAAATCACCCATGTACCCCACACATCTGCAGTCTGCTCAATATAACATCTGTTAAATACTCTCTTAAGATGAGTCTCTCCTAATGTTCCATTATATGTATCGTATGAATTTTAACTTGATATGAAACCATGTTTTCAGTGTATATTTCCATGTGTAGCGTCATACAGCAGTGTTTTTAAATGGGTAGTTTGTCATGTTTGTTCTACCCGCATTATAGGCATACAGAGAAATTGTGCATTTGTTCATCTACATTTTGAATAATTCATACAAAGGAAAAGTGTCTCCATATGAGTATTACATAGTTTGGGCAATTTAAAAGAAAAATATTGTAAAGCATTTTAGTTATTTAATATATTTCATATTTAATATGGAGTATACTCTGTATTATGGCAAAATATGTTGAGCTTGCTGTATTTAATTTATTGATTTGTGCAGACAAGCATAGACACTTCACACTGTAGTTGTAAGGATTGTGTGTGCATTGGTGATCTTTAGTTAATTTTGTCACCTAAAATAAAAGTATGAATAATTTATTTGCACATGTGCTGGGAGAATGAGTAAATTATCAGGTATTAATCCTTTCCTACAAGATCAGTGCACAGGCAGGAGTGCCTGCCTGAACTGAAGGACTCTAATGGAGAATCATTTCCAGTCATATAGTTTAAATAAAAAATAAAGAACATCCACATTTTTAACTTAATAAATGTAAATTGCCCTATTTAATGTTTATCCTGCATGAGGAACTAGGGAAATGAGATGATGCTTTTCTCTGCTGGGTGGCTGAAAAATGATGACCACTGGTGAGGCAGTGATTAGCATTACTTAAGATCTCTTTAAATCATTCATCATCCGGCCATTTTATCTGCACTGATTTTTATGTAAAACAGTGAAACGACATAATCAAATAATCATACACTCCAAGCGGTGATTTTTTGACACTGTAGGGGGACAAAATAGTTTTTAAGATGGCGTTTATTCACTTACTTATTATGCTTGGCCGCGTCTCCGTTTACATCAGCAAACGCAGGGCTTTTATCCTCAGAAACAGTCCGCTGAGTGGCCTGATGATGAATTTTTAGTACTAAAGGAGAACTCTTTCCTCTCCTTGTCCTCTGCAGCTCCACGCACTCTCCTGAACACGCTGTGTTCCTTCCCAAAAATAGCTTTAATGAGGTCACATATCTGAGCGATGACATCATGTTCTTTCAGACCTCTTTAAAAAAGGTCAATGATGTGGCAGTGAGGGGCAACTGTGAACATGAAGATGAATATTAACGCTCTGATATTCAAGTGCGCCTCAAACGGCAACTGAATGCAGAGCTGAGTTATTAACCTGTTAGTAAACGGTTTATAAACGTGTTATTAATCAGGGAGTCCATGTCTGAGTACTTACACAGATCACTGTGCCAGGGTTTTACATTTCAATTTCAATTTAAAAAAATATCCCTGATATGGTATAGTAGGTGTGTTTGTGTGTGTGTCTGCATGCAAGTGCATGAGTCCTAGTTACATGTTACATAGAAGAAATGTAGGATTGTGTGCACATAGAACTACAGTGCGGGTGTTTTTCTCTTTTGCTCTGATAACAGATTGTCATGACACAGTTGGGGCAGTGACAAAGATAGATAGATAAATAGGTAGACAGACAGACACTGAAAGTGTCTGTGTACACTTGCATCTTAGTAGCACAAGAAAAAACAGCCAAACAAATTATAGTAGCATAAAGTGATATACGTACATGATTCTAACATTTCTATGAGTTATCACAATGAGTGTTTTTCTTTTAATGTTTTACATCTTTCGTTTCGGTAATCACAGAACGCCCTTGAACACAATCGGACAGTCATTTAATTTCATATTTTTCCAGGCGCGCGGCTTCGAAAGACGTTTCTAGATCTGGTAATAAAGCACACACCTCCCAGGTCTCTTTCTATTACTGTTGTGCTATTACCTAAAACACTGGCGCTGTTCCCCCGGGACCGCCAGGCAATGGGAGGGAGAGAGTGAGACGTTCCTGCTCACTGAACTGCCAGCTAATATATCACAGAACAAATACCTCCATCTCAGTAATACAGTACGTTTCAGTATACTCACCCGTGTTTCCAGCTTTCCTTTCAGTCACGCGTACTGGAGACATGTCCACCCAGATTGTGCTCGGCTTGTGTGTGTGCGCCTGTGTGTGTGTGTGTGTGTGTGTGTGTGTGTGTGCATTTGTGGGTTTGTTTTGTGTGTATGTGCAGAGATTTGAGTGAATGCATGTGTGTGCCTGCTCAGGTGTGTGTGTGTCTGCATGTGTGTGTGTGTGTGTGTGTGTGTGCGTGCCTGTGTGTGTGTGTGTGTGTGTGTGTGCATTTGTGGGTTTGTTTTGTGTGTATGTGCAGAGATTTGAGTGAATGTATGCGTGTGCCTGCTCAGGTGTGTGTGTGCCTGCTCAGGTGTGTGTGTGTGTGTGTGTGCGTGCCTGTGTGTGCGTGCCTGTGTGTGTGAACATGTGAGAATGCGTTAGAGGAACACTGTTCTGCGGATCCATTTTGAGGACCCTATGCATTTTCCCAGTTCCCGCGGGGCAGTTCTGAAACTGCTGTGCTAACGTTGCATTGGAATGACCCGCAGTATGTGTCATACATCAGCCTATATGTCTGTAAATGCAGACAAAGCAAGAGCGAGCACCAAGACAAATTCCCAGCATCCTCTGGGACTGTGAATGAGCACTTTGAGCCAATCGGAGGAGGGTACTGGGTACCCCTATTGTGTTCCTGGGTCTCTTGGAACTCAACGTGGTGACTGTGTGTGTGTGTGTGTGTGTGAGTCTATTGTGACAAATAATTGATATATATTCTGCTGATATGGCAAAATGGCTTGTTGAAAAAAGTTGTATTGTGTTTTAAATACACATATACACTCAGTGAGCACTTTATTAGGTAGACCTGAACACCAGCTTGTTAATGCAAATATTGAATTAATCGATCATGTGGCAGCATAAGTAAATGCATAAAAGCATGCAGACGTGGTCAAGAGGTTCAGCTGTTTTTCAGACCAGATGTCAGAATGGGGAAAAAATGTGATCTAAGTGACCGTGGAATGATTGTTGGTGCCAGACATGGTGGTTTGAGTATCTCAGAAACTGCTGCTCTCCTGGGATTTTCACAACAGTCTAGAGTTTGCTGAGAATGGTGAAAAAAAACAAATAACTTCCAGTGAGCCGCACTTCTGCAAGCAGAAAATTGTTGTTGTTGAGACAGGTCAGAGGAGAGGGGCCAGATTGGTCGAAGCTGACAGGAACGTGACCATAACGCAAATAACCACACATTACAACAACGCATCAAACTTCCAAGTGGATAGGCTACAGTGGCAGAAGACTTAATGAAGTCTAAAAACAAAAGTCTAAAAGATACCTAATAAAGTGCTCACTGAGTGTACATACTCTATTTATATTTGTTATATTGTATCAAGACATAATTTCTGTGGCTGTAGTTCAGAATTTTTCCTCTTCGTTTTGTTCTCGGAGGAACTTGGTCCGGTTAACCTGAACTGTCCATCTGACATGGAACCTTGTCCTCTGATTAATGTTTGCGCTGGAGGTAAAATAAGACTAAGAGGTCCAGAACAAGACGGGCATCCCCAAGCACCGTCCCAGAGAGCCACGGGGGTTTGTCTGCTGGTGTTCGTTTTCACCTTAAAATGTGCACCCAATTGCCGAACCTGCCGAGGTGCATAAACTGTGTAATCAACCACTTTATTTGACCAATTAAGTTTCGGAGTATCATTAAAACCCAGCGGACCCTACAGCTCTCCAGGCCCAGGGCTGTGAGTAGGGATGGTTATGGAGACGGTGTGCTGAAACTATGGAGTGTGTTTGGCTGCTGTAGCTACCTGGCTGAGAGCCGGCAGAAAGCCTGGGGGACCATGCAGCAAACTGAACACGGGCAGAACACTGGCAATAATTCTGGAATCTCTGGACAGCTGTAAATAGTGCATAGGGTCTGCTGCCATGGAAACTCCCCCCCCCCTCTCTCCCGCCCCCTCACACACCTTGTTTACCAGCAAGACAAGGGCTGTGAGGGGGTCTTTGAAGCTGATGTGGATTTATAAGATATTTAAGACAAGTGTGTGTGTATGTGGTGTGCGTGTGTGTGTGGGTGTGTGTTTTGTTTGGCCTGAAGTCTCAGGGTATACCTGTGCCCCCCCAGGTAAAATATTTAAGACATAAATTGTGTGTGTGTGCATGCGCTTGCTTGCATGTATGTGTGTGGGTGTGTGTGGGTGTGTGTGACTGTTTTACTTTCGCCTGAGGTCCTAGGGCATGCTCATTGATTACACACTGTGAAGCTGGGGACATTTCTCTGTGTGGGGACGGTTCTGCTGGGGACATTTCTCAGTGTGGGGACAGTTCTGCTGGGGACATTTCTCAGTGTGGGGACAGTTCTGCTGGGGACATTTCTCAGTGTGGGGACAGTTCTGCTGGGGACATTTCTCAGTGTGGGGACAGTTCTGCTGGGGGCATTTCTCAGTGTGGGGATGGGGACAGGGCTCAGTGTGAGGAGAGTTCTGTGCAAGGTCATCCGGTCTGTGGTTCCAGGGTTCCGAGATGACATAATCTCCTGCATATAATCCCTCTTCATCCAAAACGTCTCCAGAAACCCGCAGATTGGACAGGGGTGTGAAATCTGAGCGCTTGGCAGTAGCCTGGCTCACACTCTGATCCCTCGGCTAAGGCAGAATAAAGCAGGTCTCCTGTACCCACAGCCCATCCTCATTCTCACGCACTCAATTCACAGCCTCACATCATTTGGCTTTTCACACACTGTAACTGCTCTCTATATTGTCTTTTTTGTGTGTGAGCTATGCAGCAATGTTTATATTATTAAGAACTCTATAAAACCACATGATTTACTGTGTAATATAGCGTTGTTGTTTTCAAAATGAAAGTTTATATTGAAAGTTGTAAGCCTACTCCCTTGCCTGGAAAGACCTCATTAAAACTGGAATTTGAATCCAGTTAAATTCAGGTTCATAGATATGTCACAGCTAGTGAACCAATCAAACCAGCTCCCCATTTGCCAAAATATTATTCTATGGATTTGCCCTGGTTTGTAACAATGATGAATTATTATTAATGATCAATTATTTACAATGAAAGGATTGTTTTTTTTGCAAAAGTGAATAATTTTGAGTGAACTTTAAGTGGCCTGACATTATTAACGACATAATTTGTGCATCTCTAGATTATGCTTAATTCAGAGGATTTAAGTTGTCACTCACTCAATCATTTTGAAATACAAAGTAATGTCACTTGGCTTTGCTCAGTGAGCCTGTGGCTAAATGAATTCAAACAAAATAACGGTATGAGGTCACACTGCGTTTCAATTTAAATTTCAATTACAACATAGGATTAAATTGGTGGATTCAATTAGTCCAATGTGATTTAATTAGACCAGTTACATCCAACATAAAGTTTTAATTATATTTTGAGTGGTACTGGGAAGAGCTTTCTCTACACTGCAGTAAAAATGTGGGAATTGTGTTCGGTGATAAGCTCTAACATGAATGAGTCATCCATGGGCAGTTTTCTGCAAGGTTTTATTTGTTTTTGTTTCTTTTTTTTCTGAAAAAAAATGCAGCTTTAGAAAATTGATTTCCTGTGCTCTTCTGTCAGGCACTTGTTCACAAACTTTGTTAAATGATTTGCAAGTTGCCTTTTGGAAAATTGACTGAAACTAAAAAAAGGTCAGTCGCAAATTGCAACTTCGACAAAATCATTGTCTTTTCTAAATGTCAAATCATTTTCTTTACTATGGTTTCCCTCCTTGTGTAACAAGGGTGGCAGTGAAGCATTGTGGGTAGTAGTCTTACCGTAACTGAAAGGTTGTGGGTTTGAATCCCAAATGGCATTTTGCCGTGCAAGTACAATTCACTTGACCTGATTGACTTCTGTTTACTATATCCAACAATATCAATGCATCGTGTGTAAAAATGTGACCTGTGTTTGTTTAGGGAAATGTTAAAATGTAGGGGAGGTTAGAACAGGGCCCTGTCTATTCCTGAGCCTTCATCTAGGGCAGGAAAGCACAACCAAGAGCCAATCCATTTCAGGATTTTGTGCCTGCATCTGGTCTTAATTAATTAAATGGCATATCATATCTGACATGTGTATGAGTACCGGCTACAGCTGCAGACTGCAAGTGTATCCTAATGACTTTACTGTGCTCAAGTACAGGCTTGAACCAGGGTCATTTATAGAGCTGTCAGCAAATGAAAAACAAGCCAATTGGTTGGAATAAAAAAACCTGACTGGTCCTTGAGAACCGGAGTTGTGCACTCCTGATGTAGGGCCAAAAACAGCCATGGGGGAGTACAATACATTATTTACTTTGTATTTGTATTTCATTATTTGTTTATCGGTCACAGTAATCACCCACATTTTAAATGTAGTTTTGCTCATTTTAATTACAGAATGGAGAAGTGAGAAGAAGCGATAGATGGGGATATGAGTAATGTCACGGATAGTGATAAAGGTGTGACTCTTTCAGCTTACAGAGATGACAGACATTGCCCTGGAAGCCAAATTAATTGTGAAGATAAGTGACACGTTGCGCTTTTTTTCCCTCTCTTTTTCATAAGAGGGAGAAATATGTGAGCGTGGGGGTCGCACTCCACCCTCCTCGTGATCCGGGTGACATTTCCACTCAGAAAGTAAATTACTGTCATCAGCGCCTAATCTCTCATCTCCAATTTCATTTCCAACCGACAGTTTTCAGAAATTAATAAGCAATTTACAGTAGGCAGCGCTGATGTTTTACAGGATAGTTTCTGAAGGAGCGTTGAAATATTGAACAGCCTTTATAATAATAGAGTGGATGAGGCGATGTGATGGAAGGCTGTGGATTTACAGTTTAAGAGACGTAACTTCATTATTTCAGAGGATCTGTGAAGATGTGGAGATAACAATGGGAAGGTGTTTTAACCCCTAATCTATGCTGCACACGTAGAGCCAAAATGGCGACGTAATGTAAGGAAGAGCAGAGTGTGGAGATTGGTTTACATGCCTATGAAATGAAATAATGCTAATTTATCCCGCATCTGCTGAAGTAGCCCTCTGCTGTTGTTCACTCGCTCTCTCCACAGGATGTGTGGACGGTGCTTGAAGTCACGTGCCTGCCTGGCGTCTTCAGTATATGTTGTAGGGTTCAAGCACTTAACACCTGCTAAATTACAGATTTATTTACTTATTACCTAGCGCGTGTAATCTCTCCTGATCCTCACGGTGGCTGCTGTTGCCAAATCCGCATCATTTCCTGCTCGGCCATGCTTAATGGGATTCTGAAACAATTCTGATCAAGTGTCTGTATCTTAAGGGTCTCCTTTACCATATTTTCACTTAATTGTTCTCCGTAGACCTTTAATCCCTTTCTCCTCGGCAGTTTCTATGTTTATTCCCCATCCTTTTGCTCTGATGTAATTAGAGCAAAGTGGGTTAAAACATGGGGGGCACTGGGGAGGGGAGGGGGGGGGGGGGTTGGTGTTTTAAGGGGGAAAAAAGACTGTTCTGTTTGGGAATTTCCCAACAGAGGATATGTATGTACAGTGGGCCCCAGAATTATGGATAAAAGGTTGCATATAATGAACATCACAGATAATAATCTATATCGTATGTTCAAATGTTTCAATGTCTTTTATTAAGTAAATTTTGTTCTGAAATTATTGGAACCCCTAACATTGTAAATAAAATCAAATGTAAATCAAACAAAGTGAAATAGACAATGCTGGTTTACTTACTTTAGTTAAACTCTCAGAGTATGAAAGTGTGGTAAGAAGCATGAAAACCAGTTGTGGTTTAAATCTTCCAGCCCAGGCCGGCGGGCCACTGTGCCTGGTTAAGAGCCAAAGGACAGGCACACAGGTGCATTATGGGTCCCGTGGTTATTACAATCGTGCAGTGAAACTGCGATGCTCTTCATGGCCGGTTTCCTCCAGGAGCCGTAACTACGAGCCGTTCGCTGCCGTCCGCACTAAAGAGGGTTTTATCGTCGTTTGCGCCTGTCCGTCAAAACACACGCTGGTCCAGCGGGGACAGGCAGCACTCTCTGACAGAATGACCAACATTGGCCAATCCTGCTTTACTGGATTCAGCTTACTGACAGTTACATCAGCAGTGATCACATATTTGGTATAAGGGACAAAACAAAAGGGACGAAGAAAAAAAGTGTTTTGTTTTTTTTTACTATTGCACGACAGTCAGGCGTGGGTATATCTCAGGTCACATTGAGAATGGATGGAATAAAAGTGAACAGTCAGGTTTTGTTATATCTTTGGTCACATTGAGAATGGATGGAATAAAAGTGAACAGTCAGGTTTTGTTATATCTTTGGTCACATTGAGAATGGATGGAATAAAAGTGAACAGTCAGGTTTTGGGATATCTTTGGTCACATTGAGAATGGATGGAATAAAAGTGAACAGTCAGGTTTTGGTATATCTTTGGTCACATTGAGAATGGATGGAATAAAAGTGAACAGTCAGGTTTTGGTATATCTTTGGTCACATTGAGAATGGATGGAATAAAAGTGAACAGTCAGGTCAGGGTATATCTCAGGTCACATTGAGAATGGATGGAATAAAAGCGTATTTGCTCATTACAGGGATTCTGTGTGAGACTTTGTGTGTGGAGTCCCTGCTCTGAGGCAGGCTTGTGCTGCCATGTTTCTCCCTCCTCCTACAATATTTTTGTCAAATGAGCTGAACTCAAAGTTTTATCGAAACTAAGGTTCACCCTCCCCTGATGCTTAAGCAGTGGCGATTCAGCACATGATCGCTTGCCGAGAGTTTTCCGTTCACGAGGCCTGACCGGGCCCTCACCCTCCGAGACGCGGGGAACGAGACGAGCGCAGCGTGTAAACTCACGCGGCCGTTCTCAGGGAATAACCTACAGCACGGGGCTGGAGACGGAGATATCGATCTGCCAGTGTGTCGGAGAATGAGTAAAGCTTCATTCTCTGGCGTGTGCACGGCGATTATCGGTCGCGGGAGTCGCATTTGCATGGCGTGACAGAGAGCCATAAATAACGTGTGTGAACACGCGCTGAAAAAGCACAAAGGCCTTTCTTTCATGTAACTTTTCATTGGGATTTCTTGAATATGTAAAATCCTTGAACTTTCCTGTGTAATATGACATCAAAACACCATGTTATCCTTCTCTAAAGTATGGATTCCCCTTCATTTAAACTCAGCAACTCGGCTGTGAACTAGAAAGTTAAATTATGGAGATATATATCATGTATCATATTATATATATTTTAGTCTGAATTCACATTGGTTGCATGGTGTCACATGAGTAGCACACACACACACACACACAAACACACACACACCATGTGACGAGTCTGTCTTTCTCCCCTCACACACACACAGGTGTCTCTGGGGCTGGTGCATGCCAAGGCCTCCCACATCATCTGGCCCCCGAACCGCTGGCAGAGAATCGCGGCCCAGCTCCCCTCTGACCGCGCCCCGCTGCTCCGGCTGAACGGAGACGTGGAGGAAGAGGAGGAGGACTGAATCTGAGAGTCCCAGCCACACGCGTCACACCTGCGCAGGTCTACAACCGCACTCAAGCCTCCGCCCACAGGCACGCGGGCGTACGCGCTCTTACCCTGGGAGAACTGCAGGGGGCGCTGTGTTTCTTTCATGCCACTTAATTGATGAATGAAAGCGCTTGATTGTGCTGCTTACTCACCGCACCTGGATTCTTGGATGTGAATCGGGTGTTGGGTTTCAGGTGTGAACGTGAAACCAGCAGAACCCTGGAGCTCTGCTGGGGCGAGAGTGAATACCCTGATTTATGTTATGAACCGTTTCAATGGAGATGTTACTCCGGAATTTTTTTTTTTTTCTTGTGAACAAAATTGTTGCATTGTCAATGTTTTAAAGCTGAAAATTGGTATCAAAAGTATTGCTTTTGTTTATCACTGGACGTTTAGTTTTTAGCTTTATATTTGTTTAGTACGCAAGCTTGAAACCTCTCTGTTATATTGCCTACATGTCTGCCATCGATTCAGTTTATAGATCAGTTTTTGTACAAACAGAACATGTGATTGGCACTTTTATACTGCATGTCGTTTGCTGTTAAATGGTGTGTAGATCATGCGCTGGGTGCTGGAGGGCATTATCAGGAGATTCTCCCCATCCCCACCTCTACCTTTCTTTTTTCCCCCTCTTCCTCTCTTTGTGTTTTTCCCATGAGGAGGATGCTCGCTCGCCCTTGTGCCAAACCATCCTCACTCACTCTGATCCTAAGCCCAGTTTAAAATGTGAACTGCATCTGTGAACAGTTAAACATCAATCTGTATGCTGTAACCGTCAATAAATCTCATTTGAGCTTTTTCCCTGTTTTGTCTGGTCACGGTTTCTAATGAATGATTACTTCCTGTTAGTGCCCACCTGCTTCCTGTCACTGCTGCATATGCAGGAGATCTCCGGGGACTGTAATGTCAGTTCTGTCAGCAGTGAAACGCTTCTTTACATTTTATTTATTTATTTGTATGTGTTCAGGTAGAAATAGACAATGTTGTTGGCGCTGCTGAATATGAGAATTAGGAATGTTTGATAAGGCGCTTCATAAGTCAAATAATCAATGTTACTCATGTCATTCATATTCATTCATATCGTGTGTCCACAGCAACAGCTTTTATTTGCGGTCTAAGCAACAGGTGTGCTGGAACAGTGTTGTTTTTGGATTTTTAATTGGTTCTGACCTCATATTCTTTAGGTGTTACCGTGGTTTCATGAATCTTAACTGCTTATTTTAGCAGCAGTGGCGCCCGATGTTCCCCAGGAGCAGGTGTGGACCCTCTGGAACGGTGATTCGGGAGACGGTCCTGCCTGCTGAGAGATTGATAAATGAGTCTAAAGCTCCTCATTTCTTTCACTGCCACCCCAAACCTGTTTTTGATTGTTTCCCAATGATTAACTCCCATTATGATTTAACTAAAGCCCTGCCATCAGCCTGGAATTCATTTTTACCTGATTGCACGTAATGCGACAGAGTTACCTTCCCACACGGTACACTAAATGAAAACAGCGAGTTCAAGTCCAAGCTCTGAGCTCCTTTGCCTAAACAGTTTGTCTGAATAATTTTTTGCAAATGTAATGTCTTTGTCATAATTAAAACGGCTTAATGCAAAGTGTACTCTAAATGCTACGGCGTTAAGCAAAACCACAATTAACATGATTATGCAGAGAGGAGTCGGCTGAGCTAATGGGATGGTAAAGTGTGCAGTTCTGTAATAAAGTGGAAAAGAAGAAAAACGTTGTGGGTTTAGAGACAAGGTCTGTGCTGTTCTCCCAGTGCCATGCCAACCCACGGAAAGGTGCTTGTGTGTCTTCTCTCAGAAAAAAAGGTACAAAAGCATGTCGCTGGGACGGTACACACAATTTTACTCCTTGCCATTGGATTCATCGTTAATTTGTACCTTTTTTGTTTGTAGAAGGTACTTATTTCTACCCAAAAGAACAGTATCATACCTTTCAGAGTACGTTTTGGAAATGTGTTCCTTAAAAACAAAAATGTACCTCCACTGCGCCCTTATCTCAGAGTGTGGGGTGCCGTGAAGACAAAGTTTTGACACAGCCTTTTCATGCGGTTGCCTTGGTTACAGGGGGCAGGGTGTTCACGTGCAATCGCGCAAAAAAAAAAAAAAGCAGCCAGAGAAAAATCAAAGAAGAAAATGCAATCAACAAAACGATGACTAAAAGAGGAGGAGGATGCAGATTTGGGGGAAAGGGCTGTGCTGCAAATTAGGACATGCAGGGTACCCAGCAGGCACTAATATGAGCAGCCAGTCCCTCTGGGACGGGCACCCCGAACACCAGAGGAACCAATGAATCTTAAACACTTGCAGCGATGCTCTTTCCCCGTCACTCCGTCTCACGTGAGGCTGTGCAGTGTGAACGCCGTTACAGCATGGAGCGCTGCGATAATGCTCTGACCCGGCGTTACAGAGTGTTTATACGTGTGGAATTAATGAAGAGTAACAGGGAGAATCACAGTAAGCAGGAACGAGTGACCTGTTGTGCGCCTCTTTGTTGGACGTAGTCGACGACCACTCCTTCGTAACTCGGTACTGTAATGCAAACTAGACGAGGCTCAGAACACCGAAACAAATTCGCCAAAAAAATGTGGCACTGTCCGTAGGATGTACGTATGTAAATCCCTCTTCACAGTTGTGGGTTCCATTCCCATTATGGGATTTCTGTGCTGTGATCATTGCTTTATCTGTCATTTCAAAAAAAGGTGTAAGGTGGACAAAGGTGTTTGCTCTCTGTCTGGCAGCTGGTCCCCAGGAGCTGCACTGTGGCAGCCCAATGCGCCTACATACGTAACTACGGGTCAAATAAAGATGACAAATTGCCCCACATATTCAATAAAAGTATACCTTATCATAAGATACAGTATCTTATGTGAAAAACAGAGGTCTCACCCAACTGTGTAGTTTGTGAAGAACACTATCTCCTACATTTAACACTGTTTCAAAATGAAGGCCACATGTTTATATGACCCATTAAATGAAATATCTTGAATAATGAAAGTAGCAGAACCAGTGTTGTATCATATATTATTCAGTACTTACCGTATGTGACCGTAGCTAGCTGACACACCTGCTCAAGCTCTACAGCAGATGGCCAACAGCTGTCTGTAGTCCCGACTTGCTTTATTTTGTCAAGCGGAAGCTTTTCCTGGCATGTCTCCAAATCAAGGAGCAGACATTCTCATTATTTTGCCTTGTGCAGCAACCAATGAACTTTGCATTTCTGCCATCCTATCTGACACAGATATTCAGATTTTGGATCTTTTCTGTGTGAGTGAAAAGGTACTGATTATATAAAGGACACACTGAATAATGGATCTTTTGAAAGCAAATGTCAACGGTTGCTTGACACTACTGATAAAATAGTGAATTTATTCAGTGTGATGTTCCTCATCAAATATATACTGTATTTAGTATTGTGACTGAGTTACTGTATGTGCAAAAACGTCACCATTCTTCAAACTGACCAGAAAACTAAATATATTATTGATATGTGCAGTGATAAATATAATCATTATACAGTATATCTGGAATGAGAGTGTTCCTGTTAACAACGTATGTTTGACATTAAAAAGCCCTTTACTGTAATATATACTGAAATTATTTCCATACTTCCAACAAGAAACTGTGCCTCAATCATTTATTATGGAAACTGAATTCATGCATAATTGCTACAGCTTTCCATTACCATGTCTTTGAGCTGGCTGTGTAGTTTTACACCATTTTTACACCAGCAGGGAAGTCAGCAAACATAACCTACTTCCCTGAAGATATACAGTATAATTTGAACATACTGTTTACAAGGAGAAGCCCATATAAAGCCCATGCATATTTCCATTTCAACTTTCTCTTTTAAAATCTTTTTTTCTTTTTTCTTTTTGAGGCAGTGAGAGTGTGGGAGTGATGATTACTGTTAATTAACAAGAAAAAAAATGCTGCAAATAAAATTTTAAATGACCTTCTCTCTTCTATTATGTTGTTGTATCACTGAAAATTGGTTTTCTTTTGAAAAAAAGATTTTCTTAAAAGACTGTGTTCAGACTGGTTGCAAGCTTCCTTGAAATATTGGTTTAACAGTCTGTTTTCTTTTTCTTTTTTTTACCACAAACTTCAAACAGTACACAGTAGTTATGGGAAAAAGTTGTCCTTTTTAGGTGATGTGACAAGAACATCTGTGCATACATTTCCTTTTGCCCTTCCAGCATTCAGCAGATGTGGCAGACTCAATTCACAGCTAGTTATTCTTATTAAATGTCAATTATCACTTTCACAGGAAAGCGCGTGGATACTTTTAACACATTACTGAAACAGTTGTCGAAACGAAAAAGACGTCCCTGGAGTCTCAGCTTTTTTGACAGGCAGGCCCAGATAAAAGCATCATAACACCACCAATTGTCTTCTAAAAAAACAAGAAATATATATTTTTCTCTTTTTCACCTTAGCAAACACAAACTGATGAGTTCAGTCTCAAATACTTGCTCAACCAAACTGTTTTGAAGGAGAAAAAGCTTTAACCCCGTCAGCCTCACTGGCATGGGTTTTTATGCATTAATTTCTTTTTTCACAGCGTAATGTTCAGTCAATATGTTAACAGGATGTACCGTTTGGAAGCAGTTACACTCACGGTTCTATAACCTATTTCAAGATGCCATTGCTTTAGCGACAACAGTTTCTTATTTTGTAACATGGATGGCAAAACAAGCGTGGGGGGGACCTCGGCTTCTTTACATTTTATAAATCCACATATTACACAAAATAAGGAAATGTCAGAGCATTTTCCACAGCAAGGGTCCAGTGAAACAAATGCATTATAGATTCTAATTCTAAAAACGTGATAACTCTGAGAAATGTTGATATACATATACATACACATACACATACATATAGGGCCGGCACGGATGGTGCAGTGGGCCAGAGCCTCTCTTTGTGGAGTTTGCATGTTCTCCCTGTGTCTGCGTGAGTTTCCTCCGGGTACTCCGGTTTCCTCCCACAGCCCAAGACTTGCAGGTTAGGCTGATTAGAGAGTCTAAATTGCCCATAGGTATGAGTGTGTGAGTGAATGGTGTGTGTGCCCTGCGATGGACTGGTGACCTGTCCAGGGTGTATTCCTGCCTTTCGCCCAATGTATGCTGGGATAGGCTCCAGCCCCCCTCAGGATAAGCGGGATAGGATAATGAATGAATTAATTAATTAATGTATACATATATATATTGTTGTATACTTCTACAACTACAAGTCTAATGGGGCTTACTGTACAGGTACATTACAAGTAAAACTCAAGTTCAATCCATTGCTTATCTATATGAGGGAAATGTACTCCTATTAAAAATGTGATTGCGTTTGTATGTCCATTATGAGATCTTATACTTACAGGGCTCTGTTGTGAGTCCTCCAACATAACCGACTATGACTTTTATATTTTAGGCTCCTATCAGACACTGTTATCCTGGGCAACATACACAGCTTGTGTTCATTACATGCAGCCATTTACACAGCAGGGTTTATTACTAAAGGAGTTCAGGTTAAGCGCCTTACTCAAGGGAACAGCACTGCCCCACCTGGGACCTCTGAGTTTTAATTTCGCTCACCATTACTGCCAGCCATTGTGGTGTCCACAATGCTTTTACACCACAAAAACAATCCCACGCACAATTCAATTGTACAAAAAAATTTCAGAACTGTTCATTGCTAATCTCTCCCAACAGTTGCAGACGGTCTCTGCGGAAATTAGGTAGAAACCTGCTATGGCTTGTAGCCTGGTAATGATTTCAGGTGGTTTGGCAAAATTTCATCAGAGACCTCATCTGTGTGGCTAACTCAGATATCGAGCCTAGTCCTGTGACCAATTCATAACAATTCAACAAATTTCATAGTTTTATAACTGACCATACGTGCCAACGTTTTAATGGACTCCTCTGGCCTGAATGCAGTCAGAGTTTTTCCTTAACTTTGACACTGAAACTGAAATACAACTGAAATACAACTCATTTTGCTGATTGCTGTACACTACGGCCTGCATTCAAAATATGTCCTTAGTTTTGAGTTACAAATAATCGCAAACGTTATGAATGTTATAAACACAGATAAGTCAGTTTTATTTATTGCTGAACCCACCAAATTGTCTTGCTTTTAATTTCTGGCGGAAGGTCATGAGAATTGTTCATTTATGAGAATTATTGAAAGTTTAAGGAGAATTGATGCTTCTTGCTGTGCATTAAACGTATCATAGCACATTCACCTTGAAACATAGCTGGGATCAGAGTGAATCATATAAAATGTATAATGCACTGCAAGACTTGAGCTCTTTGGTGAACTTAAGCTCTTTTCTTTAAGCACATTTTTTGACTATATTCCCAGTAAATGAAGGCCTGATCTTCTGACAAACCGCTGTGTAATAAGGTAAAATGACTACACAATACTTGTAGTTCCAGTCAGCAGCACAGGCCCGTTACCATGTCACAGGAACATCAGAGAGACACAAGGGACTGCTGCTAATCTCCTCATAAAAATCAACCTCCCTGACTGCCGATGTTATTACTGAACTACATTTCCCATGGTGCACTGTAAACCCATTGTACTTCATATTAAATAGAATGCACATGTGTGTGTTCAAAAAGCTCGTACAATGGCAAAAAAAAGCTATCGTACAGTATATACCTTGCATTACAATCGCTTGTTTGGAATATAGTTCCACACACAAAGAGGGACATTCACAAGAGCTTGAGGCTGAATGTGTGACAAGTGACATCATCGCAGATGGGTGCCTGCCTAACCATATAAAACTTGGACGGGATGGAGCGCTGCAGTCTGGTGTGGAATCTACGGCAGGCCCTGCCAGTGCTGACGGTGGCCCGCAGCCCCGCACGGAGACGCGTGATTGGTCACAGCGGCACCTGGGCAGGGAGCCACTCGCTGGGCGAGGATGAGGGCAGCTCATTGCTCACCGGTGACCCCTGCTGGTGAGACGGGCACCTGCGGTCTGTTCGCCGGAGCTGAACATGGAGAGGCCAGCTCCTGCTCACGGCTGTGTGAGTTCAGCGTACGGAGCACGGTGCGAAGAGAGGCGCCGCGCGCTCCAAAATGATTTGGGGAGAGCAGTCAAGCGGTCAATGGGCTTTCAGAACGGGGAGAAAATGGGGAAAACAACACCTGAGGAACCGACGTAGCCTGTGAAATGGGCCCACAGTTTTCTACTTACAGTTTTCTACAAACATTAAGAGCAATGAGCAACAGGGACTAACAGAGCAGAAAACAGATCGTGGTTAAAATAAAGTTAAAGAGCAGCCTCAATTTTAGTCACCTTAGAGACTCTAGATTTATTAAGGGTACTGGTGTGCACACATTTAAAAAGATTTAATTTTCCTCTGCTGCATAATATTCAGATTTATTCAAAAGGTGCATTTCCGGCTTAGGTCTGGTAATCATTTACAGTAACTGTTTTCTGGAAACTGACTGTGGATTAATTTGTTTGTTTAATTGTTTAATTTTTCTAAATTCCCTCAGGAATAAAGTGCTCTTCAGAGCACTTTGCAACAATATAATTCTGTGAATTTGTTTGAATTTACATTTTTTAATGTTATTTTGGGTGGCTGATTGATTGACGGGCCGATTCTCTGGACATAAGAGCAGGTAAACACTGTCTCTGGGCCATCTGGAACGTTCCTTTAGCATTTTATTTACTAAATAAGTGCCCGGGGGAGAGTGGAGACCGCTGTGTCTCTCAGCAGCGGGCGCAGATAGATTCTCTCACGCCAGCTTTTAGTGGACTCTGATTTGAGAAGAACAGCAGCCGTTCTGAACCCCGCGGGCCCTGGGAGGGGCGGGAACGTCATTCCCAGATATTCCGGTTTTCCCAGGCTCTGTGGACCGCCTGCTGAAGGAGAGAGATATTACGGGCGTGTCTGAGCCGACGGCAGAGCCAGGGAGTGCGCTGGCTGATAAATCGTGGCCTGCTACCGGCAGACATATCTCTGCGTCCATTCCTCAAACTGACAGCTTAAGTGAGACATCAGATATACAATCTTTAACATGAAGACGACAGGACGACCCAAATGAGAACATCTGCCGTGCCGCTTTGCAGCACGTAAACACAATAAACTGTAAGCATCTGTATGAATATATATATATATATAGAGAGAGAGAGAGAGAGAGACGCACACTGAGGAGGGTAGAGAAAATAAATTAACATTTTTGATTTTAAAAAATTCAATGTTTTTTTTGGCACACACAAAAACAGAATGTATACGTGAACAATCGGAAAATGCATATACTACAACTTAATTAATGCTCACCTTAATTAAGTATCACCCGATCGGTGCATTCGCATTCACTGTAAGAGCCTTCTCTCATATCATGACTTGATGCGGCTGCCAGAGTCGCTAATAAAGGTCTGATAATGTGGCTTCACCTGCTGCATGGGCGCCAGTGATCAGGGGAGCCGGAGTGTCTTTATGAAGTGTGCTTTACTGTGCGTTTTATCTGTCCGCGCGGTAACGGCGTGGCCCTTGGTGGTACTCTCTGTAACTACTCCTGTAAGACCCGTGTGTGTCCCTCCCTGACCCGTGTGTGTCCCTCCCTGACCCGTGTCATTTGTGTCATCGAAGCGCTGCCCCAGCCTCCCGTATCGATTGGCTGTGCCCTATTAACCCCTTAACTGCCTGCTCGGCCAACCGGTAGATCGCACCTCATTTAAGCCTTTAAGGTATGCGATCACAAATACTGGACTGTATGCGCGCAGTAAAATGTTCAATCAATGCGTTAAATCAACTCTCAGAGTAGCCTACATGTGGTTCCTATTGGACTCATGAACTCTGCTGGAGTTTCATTAACACAGGACATTTTACTGTGTGATTAGAATGTTCTTAACTGAACGTTCTAATGCTGATGTAACGGTCACTGCTGGTGATTCTAAGCAATGGAGTTAGAAAATGTTGAAAAAATGGGTTTAAAAGCAATCTACTTGACAATATTTCACTATTCTTTTTAATACAGCATTTTGTATTCTTGGTCATTGACCTTAAATTGTAAACATAAATATAAGGTTGCTGTATTTGTGAGAAATCAGCTTTTAAAAATAAGTGCAATG
This sequence comes from Conger conger, assembly GCF_963514075.1. Lineage (NCBI taxonomy): Eukaryota > Metazoa > Chordata > Actinopteri > Anguilliformes > Congridae > Conger > Conger conger. Next base: position 8,181,049 of record NC_083767.1, read on the forward strand.
AAATTGCAGCGATCTAAGATTCAGGCATAGAACACTGGGAAAACCTAGCAAGCTTTCTGCTTCCGAATGAGAGAAAACTTAACCCCTGACCCTACATCCTCACCTTCATATTCCTCCCAGAAAATTACCACATTTGAATATTTTCCACATTCATAAGCCGCGCTTCGACACGGAACGGCCTCTCTTTGACGGAAGGACGGGTGACCTTCGGGAGCGAAGAAGGAATTACCGCACCTCCACTCGACAGTCGACTCAATTTAACAATGAAAATTATAGCAGGCCATAAGATTAAATAACCCCCAACTGCTGGGCTGTATAGAAACAAGAGACCGAGGCCCGCATACATATTCATACTGAGTGCCGTATATCTGACCTTGTCAGTGACCCTCACCCCCCGGAACCGACCCGATAATGTAATTACAAAGCCCAGCTAAACGCAATACGGCGCATTTAACTCATTGATCGCCTTCTCCTTCCGGCCATCCGTGTCCTGGTGGAATCTATGCAAATCTAATCACCGTGAAGGGTCACATTCCCACACAGCCCGCATTAGTCTTTCACCCGGGAAGCACCGGTGCGTTAAAGTACATTATTTTCATTACTTTAATGTGTAGGTGAGGGATATGGGAGATACATAGATACCTTTGGCGCCATTTTACATTTCAGTCCCAAAACCCAACGTGCAGTGTCTCGTGTAACCCTGCTTTTTTTGCTGGGCTGCATTTGAAAGGTGCGAAGGCTGTTATTGTATGTCGTGCTTGCTTCTGGGTAAGATAATGGTTATTGTTATTGTTATTGTTATTGTTATGGTTTCCTAAATGAAAATTTCAGTCACTATCACTTATATGTCTTTGAAGCCACATTGGCGTAACTTCATTTGCTAAATGCAACCTTTTTAGACAGAAACTGAAAGGCCAACACCGTTCATTCTGATCTGTCGGGATTACTTACGTTTAGGTTTATTGCATTCATAAATCCCTTTTAATCTATATTTGCATAACATTGCCCTGTATTGAATATGCCCAATGGGATGTGTTATAGATGAAGTGCCCATTTAATTACAATGTAATAAGACACCGCACTCTGCAGAGAATGCACAGTAATTAATGTGAAACGCAAACTTGAGGATTATGCGATGGGACACCTGTCTGATTAACACAGCCTGTTCCCCAGCTCCTGTCCTCGATCATGGCCTGGCCCCCCCCAGCCCAAAGCACCCCCCATCCGGCACGTCCGTACTGAGGGATCGCTGCCTCTCAACCCTCCAGCCCCATGCGCGCTCTTTATTGAGCTTTTAATTGAATATGGATCTGGCCCGCATATCACCCTGTTACTCTGTGCTGTGTCCGTTAACCCGGCTAACAAGGAATATTTCAAAAGCACTGGGGGAGTGGGGATCTCATTTGGATCCACAAAAATCCTGTGAATGTTTTTACTATTCATGAATGAATGAATAAATAAATAAATAAATAAAATCTTAACAGTCAAATTGAGGAAAAAAAAAAACACAGTTCATGTACAGGTAAATTCTAGAACAATGTCCAGATGTGTGTTTTTCAGAATGTGCTACAAATGGAAGAATACAAGCGAAGGTGTGTCCGCAGGTAATCTCTCTTCACATTTAACTCTTTTTAGTAGATATTCAGTTGCATTGCTGATTCAAACTGATTAGTTGTGAAATTAGGTCTAATATAGTCAGTCGAAAAAAAGGCAATTACACTTAAATGATACAGCTGCCCCCAAACATTTAGGACAAAAATAATTATTTATGGTGATATTGCTAACCACAACCTTAAGCTAATCCAAAAAAAAAACCTCAACCAAAATGACAGTTGCGACTAAACATTTCAGCAACTCCCAAACTCCAAATGTGACATTTCCCACTGGGAAGACAGCCGTATAATGCCAGCTCATTCCTTAATCTTTTAATGCTTCGGAAAGTCTTGAAAAGTTTTTTTTTTTTTTTTTTGGGGGGGGGGGGGGGGGGGATTCTTGATGAGTTTTGACTTTCTCACGAGTTTAAAAGTTGTGCTGAAAGAGTGCCTGGAAAGCGTCTGTGAGCTGTGTTCTGCGGAGGTTTGAAGGCTGAAACGCCGCTGTGTTTTTCACGGCGCGGAGCTCAAGGAGTCGGCTCTGCTGAGCTTTAATATCTAAATATAGCCGCGTGATCAATCCTGAGAGTGACCCAGCAGCTGTGCGGTGCAACGGGCAATGGACAGCACCAGCTTAAACACTTAATTAAACCTTCAGCGTTCTCCCCGGTGATGGCATCCGCTGTACAATTACTGTCTGCGTGTAATTCAGGGGTCAGGCTGTGGGCCAGAACCCCTGGAAAAGGAGAATTCGGCGTCACAGGAAAAATATCAGAGGCTAAAGGCACGCTTTTGACTTTTTTTTATTATCATTTTTTTTTTTTGTGTGCGCTTCTAAATCTTTAGGTGTAGGGCAGTGGCAGATGTTACACATATGGGAATTCTGCGCGTCTACAGTTAATGCTGAGCAAAGTCTACGGATATTACACAGTGCTTTTGGGCTGGCCACCCAGGGACCCAAAGAGTTTTTTCATGTATTTGGCGCTTTAAAAGGATAAATGAATAAATATGGCCCCCATGAAGTAATTTGAAGGACACAGTGACATCCTGTACACAAGAATACAAATGCCTTGCATACTAGTTAGTTGTACTGTTTTAAAACTTTTGATTTATATGATTTAATGAAAATCGACAAGTAAATAAATAAATGCTGACTGCTGCCATTTTGGCTCCACCATTGGACCCCACCACTGCAGGACAACCAATAAAACCCAATGTTCAAAACTTTTCTGAGGGCCTTTGGAATTGTTCTAAGCAGCCAGAATCATCATAACTGCATTATGAATAATTGAAGCCCAATGTCAAAAGGCCAGGAAAATTGTCACTTTGACAGTTTGAATTTTGAAACTTTTTTTGACAACTCTCCTCCCCCAACAGCTGTGGAGTGTCCCATCAGTGACCTGTCCTGAATATGCGCGCACAAAACCCTTCATCCCAGTGGGAAAAGAAGGACTGCTAATGAACACAGGCTGTAATTGCTTCCCACTTAAGCTGCCAACCGCTGTCAAAATGGCGGCCGCGTCGTTCCGCAGCAATCCTACCGTTCATTCTGTGAGCTCGTATTCTACCTTTTTTTTGTCAATTGTTCTATTTTACCTGAAAAATTACCCCCTGCCTACCTGTCAAAGTTCTTTGAGCTGAAGGTAAAAAAAAAATAAACGACTTCTCCCTGAGCAGAGGTGCTGCCCTATTCACCCGTATCTTTCCACCATCTTCCTGAAATGGGCAATTAGTGTGTATTTAAATGAACAGCACAGAAGCAGGTGCCAGAGTCTGGGCTTTGAACGCTTGCCGAAATCACTGGGATTTCACGCACTTGTTAAGCGATATGTTTTTCTCTGAGTTTTAAAAGGATCGCGAAGAACGTCAGAACTACCTTTGAACCGCGACGAGTAAACATCATCCATTCGAAATGTGCGGCAAAAGCTTGCGACTGCTTATAAAGCGCAGAGGGAAATCAGAGCGAACGCACAGAGCAGTCACTGTACCGCACCAGCCTGTACCTGCAGGACAGCGCACCATGTTTTTATCTTCATATCTCCTGAAAGCAGCTGGCAGAACTAGCAGCCTTTGCCTCATGATTAATAGTTACAGCTCCAAGGTCACCCTTTTATGTTATTATTTAAGAGCACCCCTTATGTAACAGTGATATAAACTGAGCTTTTTACAGAGCCAATAGAAGGCATTGTTCGGATTCCCAGCGAGAACGCTTTTGTGTGAGCTGTCATTGTGTATTTCTGTTCGCACAGTGAATTTACCTACTTTTGCTTGTGTGCCGTACACCCTCAAATTGTTTCCAAATTGCTTTCTGTCAGGAAGAGCAGAATCATGAGATCTGGACAAATCCCCACACGTCGCTGTGAGAAATTAATAATTCAAATGCGGGATCATCATCTCATTTGCCTTCTCATATTTGTCATTCTTTTTCGTCCTTGTCTATATCTATGGAATAGCTACTGAATGTAAGAAAATGGTGATCTATTTTAAAACTACATTTTAAAGGAAAACAAAGACCATGTTTTTGTTCATTCAGATATATTTTTAATTGACAAAAAAAGTACACTTTGATGACAAAAAAATGAGATAATTTCATGGGATCGTTTAAGTGAAGAGGCATTGTCCTTTGAAAGCTGAACATTTCCATTTTCAGTAATAGAGACGAATTAAAGCACATTATCTGGCAAACGCAGCAGTGTAACGTGAATGAAAATGAAAAATGGCTCCTCTTATTGGAATTGAAAAATGTAATGGTGACATTAAAGCTGACCCAACAAGCAGAACCAGAAACATGTTCTGTGAAATGAGCTCCCATGATTACCGCTGGGAGTGTGACCTTGATCAGGCTCATCTTTCACACAAATCCCATCATTATTACGTTAGTGTGCCAATATACAGGACAGTATTATCAAGGAATGTAGAGGTAATATGTAAGATTTTCATTTTAATGAATTACATGATATGTTAGAATTATGTTTTGATGAGATAATATTTATTCAGACACAGACTCGGTCTACGTACGGTAATGGACTTATGCTGCATCCCAAACCTGCACTGCTGGCCAGTCACCCCTCCGACTCTGATTAAGGAACCTGAGCAGGCAGGCAGACTCTCTATAACAGTAAAATAAGTTATGGGGAAGGAAAATTGAATCACTTGAAATATTCATGAAAAATGACACTCCCCGCCTACAGTACCCAAATACTAAATGTCTGCACAAACTGGGAGATATATTTACACCTGAAATAAAACACTCCAGCATTACTGCATACATGCTCATACCCATCTACACATGGATATGCACCAAAAAATGTACCCACACAAGCATGCATGCATACACACACACATACACTCACTCACACACACACACATACACTCACACACACACATACACATACACAAACACACATACACACACACATTCACACACCTATCCACACACATGCACATAGATGTGCACGCACGCACGCACACACACACACACACACATACACACATTCACACACCTATCCACACACATGCACATAGCCGCACACCTATGCACACACACACACACACACACATACACATGCACACACCTATGCACACACACACACACACACACATACACATGCACACAGATTGCACTCATTTAAGATTCTTAGAATTTGCAAGCACTTTTAAGGGTAAAGATGGATTAAAATAATGCTTTGCCGTTTCATATTGAATCAATCGACATTCCCTAAAAAAGAAAGCGGGAACACCTTCTATTGTGCACTACTCAGCATTACTGCAAACCCCAAAGAACTGAACTCGATATCCCAAAGGCAGTCCCCGGCATAACTGGGTCCCTTATCATTTACTCCCTGGAAGAAAATACTTCTACTTCTGTCTTTTTTCCGCCCCAATATTCCACACAAATTAAACAGAGGGAGAAACAGAAGCGGAGCAAATGTATGTTAATTTAATCAGCGCCGAAGCAGGTCACCGCAGTCACCTGGATGTCTCATATTCCTAAGAGGATATAATTTATTTTTGAGGCGAACAATAGGCCACAAGCCATTAACAGAACCATTGTTTTCCCCAGAAACAATTAATTTCCCAATCGCCCCATATCTGCCTGCGCGGTGCTACACGGCGACAGTGACTTATTAACTCCATTCACTTTCGTGTCACTTCCCCCGGCCCCTGGAATTACCTCCCGCTCCATTTTCTTTGTGTGACTGCTGTTATTGCCGTAATGCCCATTGTTCACGGCGCGGACGGGGTTCTGGGCCGTTAAACGCGCAGTAGCACGCGCACGCTCCTTTCCTCTTGTTGTTGTTTAGCTTTTTTGAAACGATGTGATTCCCACTGACAGTAATTTGCCTGCCCAGCTTCGTGGGCAGCTGACCTGGCTACCGTGGCAGTGCCCTCTGTTGGAACACTTGCTAATTCCCCTTTGGGACAGGCAGTAATTAATTAGGCTTTAATAGATCCTTTGAAAGGAAAAACAAGGGCGTTCCCTGTCGTACATCAAGAGGCCCGGGGACCTTTTGTTCGCCCTTCCTTTTATTCTTTTCATAAAGGTGATGCCACAATATCCTTCTGTCGGATAGAAACCTGCTGGGTGGCTCACCCTGGTAAGGAGTTGTTTCTGGAGCAGTGGTTCCTCCTAAGGGACAACAGCACACTCTCCTAGGCACAGTGGAGCTCTCCTCTTCCCAAAGACAAAATCCTTCTCTATGAATAATATTTCATGGGTCAGAATTATAAAACATCGCAGAACATATAAAACTTGGGAAATTAAAATATTTCTGTATTCATATTTTTGGTATGGTACTTCTGTTGATTCTTTTACAGGAGCGGGCCCTGTGCATGTCTGTCTTTTCTGCCTTCTCCCCCCCCCCCCAGCACGCCCACCCCACCTCCAGCCCACTTTGAGTCCTGTCAGCTTCAAATCCGATTCAACTCCACCCACTCCGCAAACTTAGCTGCTTGGAATAAATTCCCTTTGTCTGCGCCAAGAGTCCCAGTATATGATGTTCACTAGTTCTCAGACTAAGATGAAGAGGAAAAAGAATGTGATTTCTCAAGAAAATGACAAAAGCATCATTTGTTTCAGAGTGGGTGAGTTAGTCAAACCCTAGCTTCTGGGTTAGAATTCAATCCTTACAATGCACAGGAGTCGGTGCCACTGGTGGTTACCCACAATTCATTGCGTTCCCCAAGGGGAGTCTGCTCCCTAATTTGATTGATCGAGTGTGACAATTTTCCATGACTGATTACTTTCATGTTGACAAATGCAGATGTTTGATTGCACCAGATAATGCTGTGTGGAGTAGCGTGGGAGGATTTTTCAGCAGATAATAGAGCCAGGCGAGATTTTAATAGACTCGTTTCACACGTTTATAAATGCACAATTTGTAAAATTGCATACAGGCGTACAGATCAAACGCTTGGACCGGATTTGGAAATAAAAGCAGAATAACTGTGCTTATTATTATTTTCATTTTATTCAGCGGTTGACAAGCAAGAAACAACCCTGCACTGTCTACAGTGGCAATATCTCTGCGTTTGCTTCCATTAGATTAATTATGTTTAACTTCATAAGAAAACTTTGAGATTATGAGTTATTATGAGTTATTAGTTTTTATGTGAAAGCATTGTGTGTGCCATACAATAGCAGAGGCTGCATGAGAGACATAATTGTGTTCCTTCCTCGAACCGTTCGCTTTCATTACGCTGTGTTTCACTTCTGGGTCTCACACTTCTGTATTATGCCCACGTTTATGCCATATTACGCAAAATAAATATCAGTGCTAGCCAAGCAAAACTGGCCAAGAAAATGTTTTTCAACCCAACCATTTTGAGAGAGTATTTTTTGGAATGTATTTATTGCAAGATGTCAGAAATTTAAGCATTATCCATAAGAGTTATTATTAATAATGTGCCTCTGGTCGAAAGCTACCACTTGGGCATTATCTGATTCCTAACTTCCTAGCTTTTACGGTGTTACCGCGACTACCAGCATTAGCACCTGAATGGCCTTTTATGTTTGCATTCCAATAAAGCCACTCATAAAATGAAAATAAATAAATAAATACACTCTGCTATTGCCTGAAAAGAAGTAAAATATGGTTTCTAAATGTGGTTTATCTTTCAGTAAAATCCCTGAGTGTTACACAGGTGGTTAAAAATGCAAAAAACTGATGCATTTTTAATAGCAACATGTTAATAGCAACATTGTTTTATCGACAGCTTGTTTGCACTTGAACGCATATCTCATATCACTGACGCACACGTACCTGCTTTGGATTCAAACACTCGTCTGTACAGTGCAGCTGGGGGATGAGTTGCTCAAGCAACAACAACAACAACAACAACAACAACAACAACAACACAAAAATACGGCGGTACTAAAACAACGGCAGCGTCTCTCCGTGCCCTTGCGGACTGAATCGGCAGATGTCCACGCCCCCCCCCCCCCCCCCCCCTTATCCTAAGATGGCGACTGTGGCGGCCCTCCGAGCGCAGTTCTCCCCCGGCCTGCTCCACGGCAGAGGTGAGGCGCAGTACAAACACTGGGGCCCAATTAAAACACGGCACATTAGCACAGACACCAGGAGGAATGCTAAGCCAAGGAGGCCCAGATAACCTCTATGGTAATTATGCCGGTGATTAACATTGCAAGCAGGTCAGGCATTGATGCTGCTTCATAAGAAAAAAAAAAAGGCTCAATTAAATCCATTAGGTTTATCTTCATACACGTGTACTAGAAAGGACCTGTATGGCACAGTATTCTACAGAACTGTCGGTCATCTGGAGAATGCACTAGGAATTATAATTATACCATGCGACAAAGAGATTAAGAACAGTTTCACAGTTTGCCGAGAAAAAGCTCAAAAGCGGTCAGTGTTGTGTACATGGAAAATTATTTCAACATTTTATATTGACTAAATTTCTACATGTCTGTAGATAGTGACTGTGACAGCAATGCCTAATTACATGATATGAGCATTCATATAAACTAGTCTGTACCGTGAACCTGCTAGCACATAGAGAACAGTGGTATCTGTCAAGATATTCTATGCTGTAGATACCAAATGTAAAGTGTAGAATAAGATGGTTATTTTTCTTTGGAAAAACATAATTCCATCTGTAGATTCTGCACATGAGAAAAACAAGCTCCATCGAGTATTACTGAAAAACGGAAAATCTACATGGAGGATTTCATGAAATGTGTGAAATTATGACAATAAACATCCCTGCTGTCCACCATAGCAACAGTAACTACGGGGTGCATGGCAGGGTTATTGTTTTTTACAGAGGACAAGAAATCTTGTGTTATGCCTTAGGATTTATGATTATTTTCCTATTTTGTGTTTGGACTGAAGGAGAATCATCTTTCTACTTTCTCTCTGTCTGATAATGATACACGGCACTTAGATTCGACAAATATGAAAGAGTGGAGACTGGCAGGGGGTAAATCGTCCTTGAAACAGGCACCGGGGGCAAAATGCGTAATGCAAGGGCCAACCCCTGGGCCTGACAGAACTCATTTATCTGTCAATCATCGCGCTGGCCTAGACAACTTCGGCACTCCCTCGAGTGTGCTATAATTGAGGTGCTGTTGCAGTAAACTATCAAACATTTGGCGCATAACAAGACAAAAGCACGCCAATGATTATCCTCACCGGCTTGCTGTCTCGCCGTCATTAAAACGACGTTTCGGATCAGCCGCATGGAGAAGGGCTCGAACGGGAGGCCTCACGGTCCGCTGCTTTAAGCGCCCGTCACTTTACACCGGGAACAAAGTGCTGCACCACACAGAATGAAGATGCGCTTGCGTTATCTTTTAAACTCTCCAAAAAAGTTATCTCTCTCTCTGTCTCTCTCTCCTCTTTCTCTCTCTCTGTCTCTGCCTATCTATCTCTGTCTCTCTCTCTCTGCCTCTCTCTCTCTGTCTATCTCTGTCTCTCTCTCTCTCACTCGATCTCTGTCTCTGTCTCTTTCTCTCACTGTCTATCGCTCTCCTCTTACATGCACAAATGTACAGACACATGCACAGATACACACACACACACACACGCACACACACACACACACCACTAAAGCTCAGTTTTCACTAAAGGAATGATTTTGGGGAATATATTAAGTGCCACGCAGGTTTTTGCCTCTGTGGGGATCCTGGCAGGAAAATTAGGTTAGCCACCGCAAGGCTTCTTGTCTGTCTTACAAACTAATTGAAAGCCAAAAAAATAAATAAATAAATGAAAGAAATAAAATTGGAATAAAAATAGAATCTTACAGAAGACAGGGGTTAAATCTCCTAAGACAGGTTCAGGCGTTTTCCTTTTATTTTAATTTGAAGAAGATTAATTACTTCAGGAAGAGTTAAGGGGGTGGGCGCGGGTAAGAGGACTGCTGCATATTCCACGTTGAGTGGGTTCTAGTATTATTATGCATCTAATTACACTGAGGTGATTTTCATGGTTAAATATGCCAGCTTACTGTATCAGCACAGCTTATGTTTTATAATAGTGAATAAATTAAATGTACAGTGCCCTCCATAATGTTTGGAACAAAGACCCAAAATTGATTTACCGATTTGCCTCTGCACTCAATTTTCCTGCTGAATTCAATGGAACAAATATTCAGGAGAAACTATTATTTTTGTATATACTGCATATTTGGCAGGAGCACAGTAATTTGAGGCTCATTTCATACCTTGGACCCTTGATGACTTAAAGCCATTTAGCCAACAAATGTGTTCCATACTGTATCAGCATAATTTATAGCTGAATCTAGTCCTACCCCCCAATTCCCATAGAGACCATTTAAATGCAAAGAGTTTTAGTATTGCTTGTAGGACAACCTTAAAAAAAGATATCCAGACTCCAATGATGTTGATAGGTCACAGACATCAGGAAGTCGTTGCATGCAATGACTATGCAACAAAATACTAAACATAACTACTTTCATTCACATAACACTGCTGTATCCCAAACATCATGGTGCCCTGAAATTGGTGGACTATATATAAACACTGCTGTAATTTTGACATGGTGAAACCAAAATGTATGAAAATGCCCTTTATTAAAATCTTGCAATGTGCACTTTAACCACATGTGTGTTTTTGTTATTACAAATCTCAAATTGTGGAGAACAGAGGCAAATATATAAATGATGGGTCTTTGTCCAAAACATTATGAAGGCCACTGTATATGGTATCATTTCTCAGTCATGATGATTGAGAATGAAGTGAAGGGCCTATTTTCGATTCATTCTCAGTGGGTAAAGCTGTAATTTAATCCATGGTGTCAGGTGGACCTTTTTCACTCATTGACTATAAATACTGTATTTACTCCATAAAAACAACAGAAACACCATCCGTGTCTCAATATGCCGCAGTATTAAATCACAGCATAAAGGGACATGTTTTAAAATGGCAGTGGATTCCATTTTTAAAATCAGATTTAAAGTAGAAAAACGGAACGGAAAAGGATTTTTTTTTTTTTTCCACTCTGAATAGATTATGCAAAAATATGGAGCTACTACAAGCTTTGCTCATCTCATGAATATCTTTACTATATTCTCTCGTGATGTTCCTGTCAGTATTATATCAGAAGCAAGTGTAAAGTAGCCTTTGGCATTAATTGTGTGTAACGTGACACTAAATGAACAGCTTTACACTAAAATGAAAACTAAAACAATGTGAATGTCTGTGTTTACAGCAGTTCGCACTGATATTTAAAATGGACTGAGAAACGTGCTCTGTTGCTATGGACACAGTGAGGGCATCCAGGCCCATGACACAATTCAAACCTTGAGAGTACAGCTGGCTCAGTACTGGAAATATCGTCTGTGAATATTAGTATTCCAGCTAATGTAACTCTAGAGGTGTATTAGAATATGTTCATGTATTATTGAAGAAGAATGGGTGAAAGAAGAAAAATGTTCAGTATTTAGTGGATGTATTCATCATTTCTACAGAGAAAGAGAGTGGGAAAGAGAATGAGGGAGGAGAGAAAGAGAGAGAGAATGGGGAGAAATGCATCAAGTGAGTGAGAGAGAGAAGGAGGGAGAGAGAGGGAAAGAGAGAAGGAGGGAGAGAGAGAGGAAGAGAGAGAAGGAGGGAGAGAGAGAGGGAGAGAGAGTGCTATTGTTTCATTTGACGCAGGATTCTATACAACACTTTATCACCTTCGCACTATGCATCATAGAGAATGTAAAATTGAGGCAGGAACACACCCTGGACAGGTCGCCAATCTATCGCAGGACACACACCATACACTCACACCGCCATACCTATTCAGGCTCTCCAGTTAACCTAACCTACATATGTTTGGACTGTGGGAGGAAAGTAGAGTACCCAGAAGAAACCCACATGGACACGAGGAGAAGATGCAAACTCCACACAGAAACTCCCCAGGCTGGGATTCGACCCAATGTCCTGAGACAGCGCACTGCACCGCCATACCACCCCCACATACTTCCCGTACTGCAATTACGTAATTCAACAAAGATATTCTGAAGGCTTCAGATGGATTATACACTCGCTAAGCACTTTATTAGGAATACTATACTAATACTGGGTAGGACCTCCCTTTGCTCTCAAAACAGCCTCAATACTTTGTAGCATTGATTCCACAAGATTTTGATTCCATGTTCTGTTCCATGTTGACATGATTCCATGTTGACAATTTCTGCAGATTTGTCAGCTGCACATTCAATAGTGTTCTATTGAATTCAGATCCGGTAACTGGGAAGGCCACTGAAGAACACAAAACTCATGTTCATGAAACCAGCTTGAGATGATTTTTGCTGTGTGACATGGTGCATTATCATGCTGGAAGTAGCCATTAGAAGATGGGTACATTGTGGCCATGAAGGGATGCACATGGTCAGCAACAGTACTCAAATAGGCATTCAAGCGATGATTGATTGGTATTAACGGGCCCACAGTGTGCCAAGAAAACATTCCCCACACCATTACACCACCGCCACCAGCCAGGACTGGTGACGCAAGGCAGGTTGGGTCCTTGGATTCACGCTGTTGGCGGCAAATTCTGACCCTACCATCTGTATGCCTCAGCAGAAATCGAGATTCATCAGAACAGGCTATGATAAACAAACATATATATATATAAATAATCTTCGTAAGTCAAAGGCCGAGGCTGGTGGTTGGGGATTTGTGCGTTTAGCGATTTCTGGGATTTAGATCATACACAGTTGAGGAATAAGAGGAGACAGAGTGCATGCTGGGATCTGAAAAATGACCGCACAGCGTCATTATAGTGATGAGGGCATTGGGGAACACCGGAAAAAGAATGCATGTAGTATGTTCCATTTCATCTAACGGCACACGGGTCCAGATTCATCACACTGTCATAAATGGGAGGTTATAGATAATCAATGTTTCTGGGAAATGTCAGCACATTTCATTACAGTACATCCCTATTACCTGAGATCATATGCATAACACGCCGTCAGATAAATCATATCATCTTACATTATTTATCCACCTTGCAGATGACCTTGTTCAGGGCGGATTACATATTCTACAGCTTTTACATAACTTACATTTATACCGCTGGGTACCGGCTACAGAGGCAGCCACGTAATATCGCTGAAATTGGATTGGAATTGTAAGAACTGAAGAGCTTCATTAGCTTCGTGACTGGATCTGGAGTAGGATGACAAGGAAGAGATTATATTTATAGTATATATAGTAATTAAGTGGTATTCTGTTTGGCCGCGATATCGTGCTATGAAATTTGAATGATTTATTTTGAATCTGACTTCCAGGGTCTTTTGAGAGACAGCAGGTAATAAGCCAGGGGAATTCGCCTCGCCGTCTCGCTGGAAGTTGCGACGGAGCCGCGGATAGTTTGGCACAAATGAAGATGAAGATGAAAGGAGCGTCGCAGAAGAAAGGCGTGCTGACCCGCCCGCTTCATTAATCAAGCGGACGCTAAGTGACAGCGGCAGTCTCAACTAAAAATTCGTCAATTACCTTCTCCGATTTTTATTAAAACATAAACCCACCTGACATTTGCATGTTTGCTATTGTAATGCATATCAAACACGCAAGACAGGGTGACATTATAACAGAGCCGTTAGTCGTGGAAAGTCAAGGTTTGTTCTACCTGTCCAAACACTTGCAGCACTGAACAAGGTCACGGATTTACCCGGTGAGGCAGTCTAGTGTGGTCCAGTCTGTTGGGTGCCCGACTCTCAAACCCAAAGTGAGTCCACACCCCCCCCCCCCCCCATTACATGATTAGGGTGTCTGATCCCACACCATGACGCTCTTTGCTCTGTGATCCTGTCGGTGTCTGTTACTTCCTGCTGTCCTCCTGAGTGAATAAAGTACAGCACAGAAGGAGTGCAGTCTGCTTCTTTTTCTTACGTTTTTAAAAAGGAGTACATCTTCAATTGGATTGCTGTACAAAGTCATGCTAGGCAATCATTAGTGGCAAAGCTGGACATTTCGGCCTTGGCTAGATGCACATCTGGATGAGCAAACAAGCCAGAGTGACTGTTATATTACATTAGCATTCGCTCTCTTTCATTATTCCAAAGCGCTACAGTAATCTAGTTATGTTTATTGTGCATACTGTATGGACGTTCTTTTAAGAAAAAAACCCCCCAGAGAATCGGGTCACTCGAGCGAATGGGTGATTAGCGAGGCTTGCTAAAAGAGCAAACAGGGCTCTAAAACACGCTCGATGTCTTTGTCATTAAAGCTTGGTTAAATTTCATTGTGGGCTACATCATTAGCCAACCGGGGCTTCCCGGTTCAGTTCAGTCTCAGATGGATTTTGTAAACGCCTGGTGTCTGGATTTTGTCATTGACTTCGATTTACATTTCAGATGGCAATGACCTATTTTTCTTCACTAGTATGGCAAGCTCCACATCTGCAACCCTGGACCTGAGCTTCTATGTCACCTTAGACAGACATCAGCCGCAGGACATAAAGGGTACGAGACCGAGTTGATAATGTGGCTGACCGTTAAACTTCAGGTTTGTGTCAAAGCTGACCTTTACATTCCAGTTTGGTGTAATCCCCTTTTATCCTGCTCCGGTAAAATCATTCTGTCAGTTAGAAACCCTTTGCGGAGAAAACTCTGACAATAATTAGCCATGAGACTATGCTGATTGTACAGAATTTATGCGTAGTTCAATTCCCTGCTGAAAAAAAACAGCTCAAGCTAGGGTTTGAAACAGCAGGTAACTGGTTGACCAGTTCAGACCAGCTCCATACTCAACATGGTCTGATGGTTTGACCTGCTGGTAGCTGGTCATTTCAAGCTGTTCATAGGTAGATTATGCACCGCATAGCCTGTATTGTACCAGAAACAACAGCAGTCATGAGGAGAGATGCTATTGGCCACAACATTGCGTCACTCTACCGGATATCGCTCACTAAAGTGCTCAATACCGCCCCCTCTGGTCGGCTGTGTTCCTGCGACATGCAATACAGTACTCGTGCCAGCTGAATTACTGAATTCAGTTAGCACTTTCAAAACATTGGTTAATTAATTCATGAAACACACAAGACAAAATGTATGATAAATAAGCTATTTGCAAATCCATTAAATAATATATCTGGCAGGCCATTTGCAGTGAGCTCTGTACTAAAAAGCAATGAGTACAAATACACAAAGCTGTTTTCCACCCTTTACCTCTACCTTTTCCCGGCTTCCTACCACTCTCCCCCCCCCCTCCCTTCTGGATCAAATACAGAGTTCTGGGGGATTCCATAACACACTTGAAAGATAAGTCAATTGACGGTAAAACGGCACTTCAGCAGGGCCGTAATGGACAGATGAAACTGACTGGACTGAGGAGAGCTGGGAAAGGTCAAAGGTAAAAGAATCGAAAAGAACACTCTCGTCAATTCACATGCGAAGACTGCACAGAGTCTCCTAGCACACTGCAATGCAACAACAGGCTCTTTGAGGGAAAGAGAAAATCGATGCCAGACTTCTGCCATACATTACATATTTCTGACATCTCATCTCAAGACTAATTCTTTAATGCAATTCTCTAGTAGAGTAAGTAAAAATTGTGAATTGTATTTTGTATATAATAGAAAATATATACATACATTAGCTGACACTTATCCAAAGGGACAGTTGATTAGACTAAGCAGGGGACAATCCCCCCCTGGAGCAATGCAGGATTAAGGGCCTTGCTTAAGGGCTTAACAGCTGTGTGGCAACACCGGGGACTGAACCACTAACCTCGTGGGTCCTGAACCGGCAACCTTGCGGGACCCAGTCATGTACATTAACCACTAGGCTTCCCCGATATACATACTTATACATGTATCCAATTAATATTCTCCCATCCCTCCAGATTTTGTAAATTACAGTTTGTGAGCTTCAGATTTCAAGAACTAAAAACAAGTACCCTTTTTCTGGGGGTGAGCAGTTTGATGAAAAGACCAGAAAATCACCCTGCTTGAAAAGAGAACTGCATACTGCATACTGCATACTGCATACCCAAAATGCCCATAGAGAATGGAGAGGACCTATGACTAACTCTCAAATGACAGACTTGATCATCACATTATATTAGCTATTTATATACCTTTTGCGTTTAATGCATTTATTGCCTATTGACCTGAAAAAATCAGTCTGCAATGATTATATTGTGTTTCAGGGTCAGTGGGTAAAAATCACTGGAAGTGTACCGTGAAATAGGGTCCCCAGGACACCGGTGAACACGCTTAATTTGTTCCAGCTTCTCTCACACACAAACACACCGCACCACGTTAACTACTATCCCCAGAGAAAATAACACCATATTGTTGATGTTAAATAAAATTTAGGCATAATTGTCAATTAATCTACAATTCATTAGTTTCCATTATGGTGATATTAGATAACCGGTTAGAACATTTTCATGTATAGACTGTGCTACAGAGGTGTAGTGGGCGAACAGACGAAGGGCATTCTTCATCTCTGCAGGCCAGTTTAGGTAATTAACAGGGTTCAAGCACACACACAGACAACAACCCCTTTCACACACGCACGCGCATTCAGTCCCCTAGACTGGAAAGAGACAAGCTGATTAAAGTTGCTTCATAAAGCCGAATGCACCATAGAAACAGATTACGTGAATTGTAACAATTAGGAAATGTATACTAAAATATACTGCGTATAACTTACACAATGCCCTAAAAAATACAGATTATTATTGTGCTAATGATGAAGGTGATTAAGATTATTATCAATAGTAGTAGTAGTAATAATCATACCATTTATAATAAAACATGTATATATATGTATTTTAATACAATTAGGCTTTAACAGGTTCCCTTTCTTCCGTTTGTGAGGAATAAAAAGATTATGTTTTATACTTCCAGGCCAAATTACCATAAAATAATGTAATGGCACCATTTATAATGTTGTACATTACACGTTTAGTCAATAATGACCTATGAATACAATCATGAATAACACCTGCGCATACGTCCATAAACATAAATATCTCTGGCATTTTCAGACCATAGGCAAGTTGTGTGATGCATGTTGTTGGAGGCGGTTTGTTACTGTACTTCCTGACTGATACACACTTTATGATTAATATACCTGGTCCAACTCCAGAAGTGTTGTTTCATTTTCTCACACAGTTTCCACCCAGGGGATTGATTTAGAGGACTGGGGGATCATGGGTAATGTAGGCCCTGTTGGCTCAGTTAAATGACAAGAGAACTGGGATTTTCGGGGGGCAGAAACAGAACTTTTTATTTGCATATGGTCTTTGGTGGCCACTTTGGTGGCCATGTCTCTCTCTTTCTCTCTTTCTGACACACATACTCTCTCTCTCTCTCACACACACACACACACACACACACACACACACACTCATTCACTCACAACTCCCACTCATTCACTCTCAATTCTCAGACACTCAGTGACTCACTCACTCACTTGCTCTCATCCCTCAGTGACTCGTTGATTCATTCAATCTCAGGCTCAGCACTCATTCACTCACCTATTTGTCAATACTAACTCAATAATTGAGTCACCTATTTGGTGAGCTGAGTTTTTGCCTATCTTGACCGTGTCAAACCAGCAAAATCCAACTGTAGCACACAGTCACTTACAAGAAACAGGAAATAGTGCCACTCTGCTCTTGTTGCCTTGAGGAAACTATGAAACAGAAGATAAGTAGTAAAAATAACGGCACAGTACACATACTAATGAACAGCTTTTTAAGCATGCTTTTGATTATATATCTGACCCTATATAAATCTATTCCCTTAAGAGATAATGTTCTGCATGTTTTACCATTGGTAAATGCTTGGTCCAATTAACACATTAAAAAGATTATTCACACTGTATATAAGAATGGAAGTGGTGTGCATTATATATTTACACATATGTGCATTGTGCAATCCATGATATATTATCTGGCCAATTATTTTATAAAATTTGTATTTTTAAACCAAGCACAAGGACATTAAAAGATCATTCAGTGGTAACCCAAGTGGAACTGAAAAGAACTGGTGGTTATAGTCATTTACTAAAATAAAATAAGGCACATCGCACACTTAAGCTGCATAAATTCAGTATTTCATTATCAAAGATTGCCCCACAGGTCTTCCTCTGGGCATTAGTTTAGTTCCTAACCAACTGGAATTAAACACACACACACACACACACACACACACACACACACACACACACACACACACACACACACACACACGTACACTCACACATACACACAAACACTCACACATGCAGACACACAAACACACAGACATTCAAACACACACACACACACACACACACGTACACTCACAGATACACACAAACACTTACACATGCAGACACACAAACACACAGACATTCAGACACACACACACACACACACACACACACAATGGTATATTAATTAAACTCTCTTAAATACCAGTTCCTGAAATCACACATTTCCCAGGGAATGACTCAACTGCTTGGTCTTCGGTCAGTTAACACGCGGAGAACTCGCAGGAATCATTTTACAGCGTCGGTTTTGCGCCACCCGGCCAATTTAGCCACTCCTCCAGTGCGTTAAAAAACAGAAGGCGGTTATTTCCCCACCGTTGTACCGCACCGGGGTTAGGCTCGGAAGCTACAGTCACAAATGACCTTTGCAACAAAGAGGCTTTGAAGAAGTCCCCTGTAATCTAATTAAAATAAAATGTCACGGCAGCGATCGCTGTGGAGAGCGGGGATAAGCCGAGGTGGCCGTCGCGGGGAGGGGCCCCTCGCGCAGACCGCCACAGTGAGAAAAAGCGCCAGCACATTTTACAATATATCATATTCACACAGCGATGGCCTCCAGGCCATGGATTTCACTCGTCAGCAGTGCCGGCCCAGGGACTGAGATGGGAGATGGCATCAGACGCTGACAAAGCCCCCCTCACCCCCGACTGCTACTTAAAATACACAATCTGAGCATAACAGCGTTTTAGATAAATGGATTTCAAAAGCGCTTTAATTTATTGTCGGGGCTAAAGGGAGCCCCTGACTGGAAACAGAGTTTTAAAGCTTGTCTCATCATCCTTTCAATGTCAAAATGAGGGGGTAAAAAAAAAAAAAATGCACAAAAAAGTAACACTTTGATCAATACCTTTCAAATCTAATTGACGAAGAGGACGGCACAATTTATGTTGTCAGGGAAATCTATGGCAAGCTGAGGTTTATCTGGCATTATGATTCCGCTGGAATCTTGTCAAAGTGGGCTCTATGATGTCAGTTTTAAGCGATGTCATTATTATGCCACATTCAAGGCTAATAAAGCTATAGAGTACTTCGCTGTCGGAACAGTAGCTGAGCTAATGGATTTGAATGGCGATGCCATTGCTGAAAACTTCCGTCTCCTTTGCCCATAGACACAGGGCCAATCGCCTATTTTTCTCATCTTTTTTCATTTCTTTTTCCTTTACTGTATCTTTCCGAGCTCCACCCATCGGGAGAAATGGGTGGCAAGAAAAAAAAAGAGTTAATAATAAGATGGCAGAATTAGGTAAAGGGGATGTCCTTGCTTTTTCAAACGTCAGTTCGAAGGCATGTCAATTACAGACATGGCAGATGGGGAGAGGGGGTTTTCTTGCTCAAAAAGAAGGAAGTTCCTAACATCTACTTCTAGCTCCTAGAAGGAACATGTAAGGAGTTGGATTTGTCCTCAAAGATGGTGGACCTCAATCAATTTCCGCGTCAGGAGGAAGGAAAGTGGAGAAAAATAAGCGATTGGATTGAGCCAATGGTGTTGGGATTTCCTCTCACCTGCACACTGATTGGTCAAGGGATATAAGTAGCAAAGTCAACTCAGCCACACAGCCACACAGCCTGACCTGCTTCATTATACATACAGCTGTATGAATAGGAAGCTTGTTATAATGATAAAATATGTGAGTTGCTCTGGGCAGCTGTAAGACAACTGCTAAGCAAGAAAGTAGATAATATAATGTAATGATTGAGTTGACCTGAGGGGTAGAGGTTGTGCAGCATGAGAAATGAGTATTGCATTGGAATAAGGCAAAGGAAAAATGAGTCCATTTTAAAGACATTCAAGATTTAAAAACATATGGTCACACTTTAAACAAAGTGTTGCATATAAAGGCTTTATGAATCATAAGCAAAAGACTTCATAAAGGGAGACATAAGGCCTTCTCATGTGAATGACACCTGGTGAAAGGATACATGTTATAAAGGGTGGCATGTACAGTAATATGCTTATTTATGATGCTAGGCTAATGCATTTTTTTAATTCGGGCCACGTTACTGTCTGTTAGGGCGCTCAGGGACCCCCTGTTGTTGCTCATAAGGGCGTAACCATGGAACCCCTGCTAATTCCAATGAGGTCGAAAAACGCGACAAAACATCAGCATGTGGTACATCTGTATCATCCTTCACCAGCGCTCAGAAAATCAGACCACTTATTCCCTCTGATAACACAACCTCCTGAGCCTACAGGCCTATTATTCAAGGGACTTCCTAAAAGTATCTCAACCAGGGGACACCGATATGGCATCTACCTCGACGCGCAAATTGGAATACTCACTGCTCAACCTCGGGTTATGCCACATAATTATAAATGGATATATGGCCAATGGAACCAGTCTTGAGGTAGAAGTTGAAAATGCAAATGGGAACGGCAATGCAAATAAAGAATGGGGACCTTTGTGTGCTCTGCTCCTTTCTCCCGGGGAGGAAAGCTGCAGCGGTGCGCTGTTTCTGAGTCAAAATAGGAAATATGAAAAATGAAATATTAAATATTGTGCTGTTTTCCTGCAGACTGTCTCAGCGGGCTCTGTGACATCCCGAAACTGATCCAGCCCCGATTTCACCTCTCATTGTTGCCATGACAATAAGAAACAGTCTGGTTCGTCGGCTATGTTTGCACAGACACACACACACACACACACACACACACACACGCTGTTTTATTTTATGCTATGTTTATCCTCGGAAAACGCAGAAGCCTCGGACAGCTCTGGCCACAGTGCGGATGGTGATACCAGCGCACAGAGAGCAGGTTACAATGCCCTCCTTTGGAGTACCCTCTCCCTTTTTCCTCCAGATCGTGTGAGAACGGCGAGTGCACAGATGGCCGTCCTCTGTCTACCTTCCAGGGCAGCAGATGGGAACGCCGGTCTGACACAGAGCAGTAGATTAAATTTGTTCCCAATTCCAGTTGTAAATTAGCTTTTGATGCAGAAAATCTTGTTTTTACTTATAAATGTTCTGAGTCCACTGGGGTGGGGTGGGGGGAGCCTAGAGATGCCACAGCCAATGTCTTTAAACAAACCGCTCTACAAATGGCCTTCGTGTTCACAGCATTGTGTACATTTGTATGTTGGACAGCATAACATAATAAACCCCCGGTGCTCCGCAAATAAAGCGCACAGACCTTGGGAGTGTATTTAATGACGTACGGTACGTGTGAGCATTTATTTGCACACTGCCGAAAACCTTTCTGGAATGAAAAATGGCAGCTTACATTTTATTAACTCTGCGGGGTTGCAAACAGTCAAGTTTTCACTTTACTCCCAGTGTGTGCGTGGCGATACAGTAAAAGCCCATTTGCATTAATGGAGTGAATTCAGTCCTTTCTGGTTTTTACAGCTGGAGATGGGATGTAAAATTGTCAGCACTCACACATAAACGGCGTAAGCAGACTCGGCTCTGCCCTTCAATAAACGTCACCTTGCCGCGCCGTACGAAAGCTAAAATTATTCCCTCTCCAGCAGATTATTTCAGGTCTAAAATGTAGGTGCGGTTGGCTTTTGATTGGATTATCTTTTCTGCTATGACAAATGATGATGGCTCCGAGCATATGGCCGGCGCTCTCTCACTGTCAGAGCCAATCAGGACGTCCTCTTCAGCGTTATGGAGGGAAATGGGTTAACCCATGGCTGCCCAGGCTCAGGGTAACCTGACAGAGGGGAGCGCTCAGGGAGGAGGATGGAGGATAACCAACAAAACCATGCTGTGTGCCAGACACTGTACTACAAATACTACAAATAGTATTATTCTTATTTTTATTTAATTACTATTATAATTTTGTTGCTATTATTATTATTGTTATTAATACTACTACTACTACTACTAGTACTAGTACTAGTACTAGAACTAGTACTAATAATAATAATAATAATAATAATAATAATAATAATAATAATAATAACAATAGAAATAATTAGAATGGACATCATTTTGTATCAATCATTCACTGATTGATGGGCTCATTTGAATTATTCAATTGCTACATTTTCAACAATAGTTCATCACATTAACACATTAAGGAGAAGTATAATTTGGTGTGAACAAGGTTAAAAATGTGGTTTATATTTTAACACAAGGCAATTACAGCGCAGGGAGAGAGGTGCAGTGCTAGAGGGGTCGGGTGAGTGACAGCTGATTTAATACCAGCAGAAGTTCAGTAAAATGGATTAGTGGAAAGGGCGTTTGAAGCCTCTCCACTGTTCTAATTAACAGGGAGTATGATTCAAACCCCTGGCAAAGGCACACAGTCGAAAGGAGTCGATAAATACCACACGACCGTCAAGCGCTGTATCCAATGTTTAACTGGGCTCAGGACCAGGAAACTGCTACAGTCGCCGTCGATTATAGGCCTGGGAAAGCTAAGCCATCGCTAGTTTCTTACATTACATACATTACTTGAGTATTTACTGAGGAATGGGCTTCCGGGTCTGGTGATAGTGTCAACAAGCACAAATTGGTAGCCTTCTCTCTTGAAAAACTCACCCGTCGCCAAGGGTGTCAGTCCTTACTGTTCCACTTGATAGCTAAGGCCGCATTCCAGTCAAATTAGGCTGTAATGGGTGTGGGGGGTGGGGTTGACATGAGTGGGGGTGAACTCAATGCTATTTTACACCAGTAAGCCCAGTCTCCTCCCAGTAATGTCAGGCACATTTCTGCACATTTCGCTGCATTTGGATACTTACTGTGCCAGAAACTGAATTCATATTCAGTTCATTCAGTGCATTCAGTCACTTCTGACTGGCTAAAGGCTGTGCCATATATTTGTATAAATTCACACTAAAATACTGAGCAAATCTTTGCATTACTGTACATGTAATGAGTGTCGGTCTGGGAGCACAAATGCCTTCCATACTATTCAATATAGACATAAAATAATACTTTGTCATACTTTGCCCCAGTTGAGTTCTTGTGGCAGATTATTATCCCTATTCAATGCCAGAGCTAAACAAAAAAAACAACGAATAGCAACCTGGTTACAACTGTCATCTGAACTCCACCCGAAACATCAATGCTCTGCTAACTACCTGTCTTTGTGCTGTGAGCCGTTGTTTTGCACTGTCAAACCATAATCCTCAGTGTAGTAAATTATTTATAGACCCTGCTTTGAATTAATGACAGGTACCAAAGTTGATATTCACAGTTAAGTACAATTATTCACTTCTCGGCAACCAAGGCATACCAACAAATAAAACATTAAAACACAACCTCTTCATTATCCTTTAGATAAATTGTATTTAATTAATGCATTGTGACATGTTCAATAAATATTTCATAAGTGTGCAAACAGACCCACACTGTGATGCATTTAGGAGCGACACGCTTATTTTTATATTTCACTTTAATAGCCGGGTTCAAACGTGTCGCGACGTCTGCCAAAATATAATTTCCAAACAACACCTATTCACACTGAAGAGACAAATCCGGGCCCTTCATCATATTGTGTCTGAATGTTTAACACCTAAATTCAAAGGAAAAGAACTAATTAGGCAGGTTAGTGGAGGGGAAAAACGCTGTACCGCCATGCTTGGCTGGGTCCTGTCTGCTGAACGCGCGAGGAGAGGCAGGAACACACACAGCAGCTCTCCCTGTACAGATCACCCTCTCCCTTCTCACCGCCTGCCTCCACAGACAGGCAGCCGGCTCCAGAAACACGCCCGTGTCATGCACGCGAGTGGATGTCATTAGGGCAGGGTGTGATGTTGTAGGCCTGCTCCGGGAAGGCTGCAAACTGCAGCTGCGTAGCCTGGCTGTGTAGGAAATGTGTGGCACCATTTTGTGACTGTGGACACAGTGACGAAGGGGGACCTGATTATTCAGGCTAAGCGGGTGTGGTTAGGTCACCAAAAACAGGCAGTTGCCAAACAGGGGTGGCGATGCAACCTCTGTACCTGTGCTAATCCGCTTCTGGACAATGAGATAAGGTGGTAATGTCTGTCCATTGTCATTTAATAAATGGAGACTGTGTTCAGCGGTTCATGCTGGTTATAAAACACGTAACGAAGGCCCGAAAAGGTTCACTCCAAACTGTCTCCCTATGGGGGTGGGTTGGGCATAATAATGTGAGGTTTGTGAAACAGGTCAGTTTAGAAAGTGCGCCCCTGTTCACTCATTAATTTAAGATGTCCGTTACTCTCGGTGCGAGGCAGAGGCGGTTAAACACACGCTGTGCGTCTGACGACTACGTGCTAGCGCATGTGTCAGTTGGGGCTAATAATCACCACCGGCTGGCCAAAGCCATCTTTTCCCCAGGGGGTCTGTTCCTCGGGGGAGAAAGCCAGCTCAATTCACTCTCCTTACTGGAAATAGCAGTCCGCTCGGGGAAGGAAAGTCACGGGCAAAGAGAAACTAAATGAGTTTGCGTTTGACATTCATGCTATTACGCTCCGGCTAATGAAAGCTATGCCCCATGGAACTATCTAATATATGTGATATAGCCTAGTGTGGCATTCAGCCCATGCAGTATATCAGAGATTAAATGCTGTTGGTCTGTACTGGTATGGACCATGGGCGACCTATATAAACACGAACATGTCTGTGGCTCTTTTACAGGCTTCACATGCCTGTCTTACTCATCAAGCCTGCTGTAAAATCCAGCTATGACCAGCCAAAAGGACCAGCTGCCAGCTGTTTCAAAACCTAGCTTGAGCTGTTTTGTTTTTTTTGTTCAGCAGGGATGGCAACAGGTTTATGACAAAAATTTTAAACGTGTGTTTAAGAGGACCCCCCACAAGAAAAAAAAAGCAGAAAACTAAATATTCAGAGAATGGTAATTTAAGAATGTTTCTCATCTGGTTGCTGTTTCAAAATGGTTTAGTTTACTGCTTTGTTCTTTGTGTTTTAAAAGCACAACCCTGGAAACCAGGGACAAGCACTGCCATTTCAAGAAAGGTAACTTTGGGGCCAGAGACCCAGCAATCCCACAGTGCATTGCTCTGTTGTGGTTTCTTCGCCAAGGCCACGGCCTTTTAAAAAAAAGCAAATGACAAAAATGTAAGCAATTTTAAAACAGGAAACAAATGATCAATATTTTTAATTTGGCATTCTCTCCTACCTGATGTAATTTCTTTCCAGAGGAGGTTTCGTGTTACAGGATGAATTGCAGGGATTATACTCACACATCGCCCAACGATGTTTATTCAACTTCCACTTGCGATGCAGAGTGGGGCTCACTCTTAATTTAACTCAGAAATTAAACAATGTTTACCATGGCTCAAAAAAAACTGTGCTAAATTATTCTCCTCTGTCAATCTTCAGCTTCCGCAGTTTGCAATGAGAAAGCAGAGGAGAAAAGATTTATTAATTTGCTGATTGAAATTCAAGGAACAGAACTGTTGTCTAAGTGACTTAACAAAACCACTTTAGCATGGCTGATTGGGATTACGTTTTGGAGGAGTGAATTAATTCATTCGTTATAGATTTTGATACTTAAGATGAAAATAAATAAGTTAATCAGGAGATAGCGGCAAACATGAGATGGCAGATGGCATTCAGCTATAGTCAAGAGCGTATTAATGTCCTATCTTCAATCAACATTTGTTCTTATCTTTGGAATTAATCCAAATAAATGTCATTTTGACTAATAATAATACTTCAGAATTTGTTTCTGTCTTCATGAATAGTTTGGCTAATCCCAAACTTAAAATTGTATTTAATTGAGGGATAAGGTAATAAAAACATGGGCTTTTGACTTTACACTGTATTTTGGCATTTAATGACAGTAAGTGTTTGAATTTAGGCCAGCGTCTGATTACAATGGTTGTTGTTTCTCCAATGACTGAATGTATGAAATAATTTATTCAGAAATGTAATTTCTGTCTAGTGACAACAGAGGTTTTTGGTGGATAGTGGACTGATATGTACAATTTAATCCAGGCACACTACTGATTACTGTCAATTTTAAGAAATACTGTATGTACAAGAACCGGTAGAAAGGAAAGTAAGGAAAAAAGATAGTCTAGCAAATCAAGCACAAGCAAGCAAAACAAGCACTTGAGTTAAAGATCATTCTCAGTGTTTCTCAGTGTAACAGGCCAGGAGCTGCTTGGCCTACAGGCATCTCTTATGACCAAGTGTGTCAAATGTGCCATTACAAGACTTTAGACCAGGGACAGTGTCAATGAAGATGGAGTACTGCAAGAAGGGCTGATCTGCAGGCAGGATGAACATTTTCACCCCCGTTCCCCATTGAAAAGGAAATGCCAATCTCCATGGGGTTGCTTTATTACCTTGAATAAATAATAAAGATTAATAAACTACACATGTCAAAAACAAACAATGTGGTGTGTGTGTGTGTCTTGGAAAACAGTATCAAGCTTGGACCGCACACTGTACATTTCCCAAGTTTGAAATGTATTCTGAAAGAAAGAGAGAGAGAGAGAGAGAGAAAGAAAGAAAGGATAGAAAGAAAGGATAGATAGCTAGATCAATAGATAGATAGATAGATAGATAGAAATAAATAAATTCCAAGATTATTCCCCTTCATACCTACATTAAAAATTCCTACCCCCATTTCAAAATGCACAAGCACAATTACACTAAAACATCCAATATCAGGGAAATCACAACCCCATACATTTTGAGTGGAAAATAACACCCCCAATCTGGCAACCCTTCTCACAGCATTAAACTTTCAGCACAGAGCCACGGCCTTGTGCTGTGCTTGACATTTACCGGTCTACCAAGGGATTAGTCCACATTCAAAATGGACCCTATCTGCCCACAACAGAGCTAACCGTCACGAACCCACTGCCCCAAACGCCTGTCCTTTTACCATAATAAAGCCACGGACACTTCACGCTCGAATTAATCAGACCAGTAATGAAATAAATCACTGGGGGGATCTTTGGAGGACTCTGGAAAGAGAAAGGCAACACAGAGAATGCATAATATATTGATTATTATTTTAACAACTTTCCTCTTCAACAACTGTTGCTATGACGAGGACGGAATATTCTTGAATCAATAACTGAAAAGATGAGAACGGTCTGTGTCTCTCAGGTGTTCAGGTCCTGGTGCTGAATATTTGAATGACGCTGGAGGCAGTATAAACGAGATTGATACTGTTTTGAATACTTATATTGGAATATTGCCCAATTGTAATTCTTACCATACAAATTGAACTCTATAAACAATTCTTAAAGCTGGGCTGGCATTTAATTTATTAACAATCAAATATCATCTAAGGACTTTTACAACAAACAACAACAACAGCTGAATAATATTTCATAAACAAAGGACACATTACATTATGCCAACAGCATAGGATTCATTTGTCTCCTGTTAAGTTTAAATTCACCCAGATTTACTTCAACTAATTAATATCCTGAATTGTATTTAAACTACAAATGAGAGTGTGATATTACATTAGGATTAGGTCTAGTCCCCATTGTTTAAAGATGGTTGGCAGCATTAATAGACTTTTAGTCCAAAAATGACTGACTGAAAGGTTTGAACTAGGAATGCATCTAACTTTTATTTGAATGGAATCCAGTCAAGGGAGAATAGGTCATATTCGTGTCTCCTCCCAGAAAGTCACAATAAATAAACGTGTTAGGCTATAAAGTGAGTCAAGGCGCCAGTCGATACACATTTCCTAACCTGGCTGTGATAAATTCAGTGTCAGCCAAATCAAAATGGTCGCCTTTGGGTTCACATTCACCTAAGAGTGGCCTGAAAGGCGGAGGAGAAGCTTTACTGCTAGGGTGCTTGGTTGAAGACCTGTGTATTCCTTTATTCTTAATTTAACAACTAAAAGGTCTTATCTAGTATAGCTAGATTATTTCAAATTAACCAATTATTAATCCGATTATTATTAGATTGTAAAGTACACTTTTACACGCGCTACTGTTATATACCCACTACCTTGTTTTTTCCAGTTGTTATGATGTTCAGTTTATGTAGATGTGGTTTAATAAATCGTGGAACCAACAGCCAGTGCAATACGCGGGAAGGTTCACAGGCTACTGTGAATGGCCAACGAGCCAATTTCTCCAACGCGAACCCGCCTGTCGTCCAATCTTTTATTCAGGGCTGATTTAATTATCATCAAGGACCACTATATAAAGGGACAGTTAATGTTTGAGGGGCTGTCCCCACACATGATGATGGATCAACACAACATTAGACATGCAGTGCAACGGTGATAAATCCTGTTGCTACATTACAAATGCGATCGTCTATTTATTCTCCTCATTTCTCAGAGCCTATTTACAGGCCCAGAGCTCTATCTGTGATATTAAAGTGATATATCACAGTATCCATCATTATCAATTATTTCTGAGTAGGGTTCCCATGGCGATCACCAGTACATCTAAATGTTAACTCCATTAAATGGTGTGTAATAAAATGTGACCGGTTCCATTTATTTTATTGTATTAGTCAGGGGCTCTTCAAAGCTAAATTAATCACTTTTATGGTTTGTTGAGGCAATATAATCCGAGGGATGGGAGCCTTGGCTTTCCAGAAGATTCCATGATGTGTCCACACCCATGTTCTCTGGTATAAATCTTCCCATACTCTTGTCTCCATGTAAGTGTTCACAGGGTTTAGAACCGCCATAACTCATCCCCGTACGCACCATATGTTATAGTAATGGAAATACAGTAACAGGGAATTTTGAACAAAAAGTTCTGTGGCCTTCTAGATAATACAGTATTAAATCCTAATTACTGTACAGTTCATACCGTATCGATGTGACTGCTGTAGTTTTAAACTTATCAAAGAAAAGGAGATGTGTTTAAATTTCGAAAGATACACTGATCTGTCTTGGGATTAATGACCACTCTGGAGTGACCCCTCCTACTGGATTTTTTAAATGCCCAATCAACCAATCCCTGCTCAGTCCCATTGGAGTTGGTCACACTGCTTTTAAACAGAGGGGTAGGGGTGCTTTGGGGTGGGGGAGTTTTAAAGGAATGTACTGTAAACGAGGGGGGTCACTGTGGGGGGGTCACACTCTGTCCAGCAGAGGGAAATGGAGGTGGGGCTCACACTGTTACAGGAGGACGGAAATGGGGGGTTGGTGGTGGTGCTTTGCAGTGGGGGTCACACCTTCACAGGGGAGGGGGCATAAGACGGTGTGACGCTTGGCTTCTCTGACTCGCTGTGATCTCACAGAGGCCTCTCAGAGAGGTGAGATACGAGGGCCTGAAAATTGGATGATTTATTATCTCACCTAATTTCAATTTCAAGAGAAAACAGTCCCAAATGAAGCGCCGTCGGCGTGGCGACAGCTCTCCGAGCGCGGAGGTAATACGGGGACTGAAGGAGAATTTCATACGGACTGCCAGGGCCTGATTAATATTAAGCATCAGTGCCAGCCAGCTGCGCGATAATCAGGGCAGCACACGGGAGTCAAACACGTCATTTATAAGAGTTTATAAAAATCATTTCACCCCGAGCCTACGGAGACCTCTTCCCTGCTTTCTGGGGGAAAAAAAGAAACCCATGCGAAATAATAAATGTTTGATTTTTATCGCGGTTCCTGTGCTCTGCCGATCGATGGATGAACATGCAGCGATATTAAAAGATAACCGCCTGGTGTGCTCTCGTGCCTAGCTTTTGTTTTTCCGCAGTGATCTAGGTCATAGCGCACATTCGTTTAATTAGTAGAGCAGTGTGTGACAGACTCTGAGAAATCAGAACACATCTCCAATATACATGAACATAACATTTGATACATACGTACTGTATTGTACTGTATATGTGTCGACCTTAAATAAACACTGGACCCTTTTTACATAATGTATACCGTTTTATCCCATCTAATATCTAGCAGCTGCACACAGGAACGCCAAATGGAAGTTTTGTGAGAGAGTGTTAAGAGGAGATCTCCCGATTTGATCTCTGAAGGCCTAAAATTGTAATACCCAGGGGTCCAATTCCAAGAATGGGGATTGTGAAAGAGACGTATTCATGGCGTTAGATAGCAGGCCGTTATTAAGGTGGGACTGCCAGCTCTCCCCCTAGTTCTCAGAGAGGCTCTGCTGGGTTTTCATTAGCCTCCAATGGTCTTCTGCAGGGTCACAGAGTTCATCCGTCTGTAACTCCATCACACACAGACACAAGTACTGAGGATGCAATTGCCTGTGTTTCACATAAACAGCAGGTAAAGGGGTATTTATAGGGGCAGTTAAAGGGGTAGTTACTGTGCTAGTTACAGGGGCAGATAGAGGGGTAGTTAATGAAGTACAGTAGTTATAGGGGTAGCTGCAGGAGTATTTAAAGTTAGAAGGCAGTCAGAGGGGCAGATAGAGGGGCAGATACAGTTAGAGAGGAAACCACAGGGGCATTAACTGGGGCAGTTACTGAGGACAAACCCAATCGGGTTTTATTAAACAAACCCCCAGCAGTATTAGAGCTGCAGCAGCTTCTGACTCAGTTGAGTGTGTCAGAAATGAATAAACTAATATCCACTTAAACCCATTAGACCAACAACACAATCCTCAATAGCTCAAGCTGCCATTGAAGTCGTTCCCAATACATCAGCAAGGAAACACAGACACACTTATGATCCATAGCAGGATTTATGATTTGTAAACAGCTCAACACCAATATATTCATTGTATAATTAATAAATACACAAACAGTGCTTTCATAATGCTTAATGCATGCCTCTCAACTGAGTGTATGAATTAAATACTTGGTTTGCTTTTCTCTAAAGTGCCTTGCAGGCTTAAGTGTCAGTCTCCTCAGTAACGCATAGGGACCTGCACACTCCTGCACTCCTGCATCATATTACCAATCACGTTCACCTTTCCCCTGAACCCACTGCACAGATTCCATCAACATTTCTGCCCAACTTTGACATACAAATAAAATACAGGCGTGCTTTCCTGTACCCTTTTTAATTTAGCTAACATGAGCCGGTTTCTAGGAGTACATGGGGTTGCCTGTAGCCTAGTGGCTAAGGACTGGGATCCGGAAGGTTGGTGGTTCAAGCCCTGGTGTAGCCACGATGAGATCCATACAGCTGTTGCGCCCTTGAGTCTAATCAAATGTAAGTCACTTTGGATAAACGTTCCAGCCAAATCAGATTTTATGAATTATGAAATCACAGCAGTGGGGCTTTGGAGGGCCATAGATTTCGCCCAATCACATAGTAGCGTAGCGTAGCGTAGTTGTTAAGGTACATGGCTGGGACCCGCAAGGTCAGCGGTTCAATCCCCGGTGTAGCCACAATAAGATCCGAACAGCCGTTGGGCCCTTGAGCAAGGCCCGTAATCCTGCATTGCTCCAGGGGAGGATTGTCTCCTGCTTAGTCTAATCAACTGTACAATAAGAGCGTCTGCCAAATGCCATTAATGTAATGTAATTTAACTCCTAAGTGACGTCCCGCCCACCAATCACCTCTACAAAGATGATTGGCCTCTACGGCCCCAATGGGAGGGATTACGTGCTGATGGACATAATCATATAATGACTCAAAATTATGCATAAAGGAATAAGGGGCAAATTTGTAAATGTCAAACAGATACACTGGTAAACTTCTTAGTGGTAGAAAATGTATGCCTTTACATATCTTAATATGCAATACAGACACTTCCTTCGCAAATACTTTTTTTTTTTTCATTATTTTATTAATCTGACATATTAAGCAGTTCACGTGAGTTTTCCTGTGTAACAAATGGGATGAGATCTCAGCCCTGGACAGCTATAAGACAGTGTTATTTATGATGGTTGTACGTGCATCCGTCATTCCTGGCCTGCAGGATGGGTTATCAGGGCCAGCCTCGCCACACACAGAGACTGGCAGTGGGGAGACTGCACACACAAGGGCCTTATTCCAGAACATTCCCCAGGGAGAAAAAAACCCACACCCTGGCTTTGTGTGGAAAACTATCAATCAGGAATCCACAGAAAATCATCAGCACATTTCAGACCTGCCATCAGAAAGACATGTATGAAAAATAAAGGAGAAACATATACCTGACATGAAATATCAATATCAATATAACAACAGAAGCACATACTACAGTTCAGCAGATGCTTTTATGTACTGTACATTAACTTAATTACTTGATTTTGACAAATGACTTCAAATTTTTTTTTTTTTCATATAACCTAATTATACAGCTCTATGCATCTTTTTACTGAAGCCATTTGGGATAAGAACAGTCATAGGATAGAGCTACAAGAGCAACAACTTACTCGAGAACGATACCCACAACCATTGAGTCATGAACCCAATTACCCATTGCACTACATTTCCACCGACACAAAAACAGACTAAATCCATCCATCCTTGTGTGATGAAGCTTCAGCTGAAAGCACAGTGCTTGTCACCCAAACTGGGCAGAAATGGAACCGGTAATGATTTTTAATTACAGGTAGTCCCCTACAGGGTCAGTGGGGTCAGTGCTGGGTCAGTCAGTTTGACAGTTTTACAGTGTGAATTATCACAAACCCATCTAATCGGGAATCTTTACAATGTACTGTAAATAAAATAAATCTACGGCTTGGTTGCAAGTGTACCAGCTTGATAATAATGTGTGATGTTACGAAGAAAAACATCATCACGGGAACAGACTCATGCATGTGACTTATGCAGTGTAAATGCAAAGGAGGCAAAGGTGGGAGTGTTCAGGATAAGGATCTCCCACAATGCATTGCATCTGGCATCAGTCACTCCTGTGGTATTGACAGGCTAGTTAATATGGTCGGGTCCCATGATGCATCATACTACGCACATTCCCGCTGTACCAGTACCTTAGCCGGTCTGCCAGTAACAAAGTTGAGTATTTATGCAAAGTGTGGTGCGTGGGCGGCACGCGCTTTTCCCCCTTAGTTGTGGCCACTTGGCTCCAAAACTGACTTACCGCATCAAGATTCTGATTCGCGGTCAGACTACATTCTGCCGTCTGCTTCTTCCTAAAGACAGAACACATAGCAGTGGCTTTAGAAGATCAATATTCTGTATTCCTTATAAGAGTGAGAGATTAAACCAGTGCTACAGTATTAAAATGATGTGCTCCTGGATTTAGTTTAAACTAATTCAGGGTTTTTTTCTATTGTAGTATCAGACAGAAGTTGTCGGTTGCTCTGTAATGGGCAAAGTATCAATATTTGTCTGGACATTCTCACAAGCAAATAAGCCTATTGCCAGGAATTTGTCTGTAAGCAAAAAGTAAACTTGCAGCTACACACACACACACACACACACACAGCCCATATTCAAAATGACTGCAGATCTATAACAAATGCCTAAATGCTGATCACACAAGAGTATCATTCAGCAGATCTTGAGGAAATGACGATAGTCTACTCTGAAGGAAAGAGTTGATTAAAAATGTTTTCAAAGGTGCAGATCTGGTTCGTCATTTGTCAAGAGTAAAAAAAAAAAAAAAGAAATCTTAATTCAGAAAATCACTACTTTGGCAGAACACAGAGCTTTTTAGAGGACAGAGCAAAGGGAGAAGTGTCATGCCTGGTAATTCAAAATCAGTTTCTCCAAAAGAAGCTTGACAGGTTTACAACAAGATTCAGTACATTAGTTATTCATTGCGATTATGTCATTTTTACACATTATATATTGTAACAGGATGCATTGCGCTATAATATGAAAATGTGTAAATACAATTGCGTTGAAACCTATCCTGAAAATGTGTCATTTTACGTGTTTACTTGTATACTATACTATATATGTGTATGTATGTGTGTAGCACTGTGAAAATATTTTAAGCATGATAACCATATTAACAGAAAATAATTCCAAATATAAACGCAATTGCAATTACAAAAAATACGCAGAACATTGTGTTTATCAACACTAAATGTCAAGAGAGATAAATATTTTCAACATTGCTAAAATACTTTTTATTTTATTTCTGTGAATCACAGATATAATATTTTGGACCCAAGCAGATGTCTTTGCTGGGTGGACTGCTGCCCATAATTAATAGCAACCCTGTGTTCTACTGGTTACAGACATTCACATAAGGAGGAGTACTTCCTTAAATACCTTAAGATTGCTATCAGGTGATTTGAGGAAGGCTAACATACTGCAGCCATGATTGATAATTAGCCATAATTATCACCCAAGCTGTTCAGTACATTTGTGCAACATACATCTGTTTCCATTTGGATTCTTGCAATTCACAGCACTAATATTTTAGCTTTCTGACACAAACTTCTGGCTTTGTAAAAATGACTGCATTTCTACAGTGTGTCCCCCCCCCCCCCCCCCTCAAAGTGTTTTACAGTGAATGCCTCTCATTCACACATTCACGTAGCAATGGAGGCAGCCAGGCAAGGCTCCAACCAGGTCTTCATGAGCTTTTCGGGGTCCCCTCTGATAGGCAGATCACCGCTCTGTCTCCTGAACTGTTTCCCCCAAGGTTTTGCATTTTAATGTTATTATAAATTTACCTCATTTCTATTTTAACAAATCCATTTTAGATTCCACAAGATGTATCATACAAATTTGACATCAACGTTCAAAAGTCCCAACAATGCTAATGGAAATAGTTAAAGTAGCCACAATTGTGCACTTTGGAGGGAAGTAGAACGTGACATCACATCCAAGGGAGTAGTATGTCGAAAAGAAATTGACCTTTTAACCGAAACACATGAAAGGACAAAAGACACATCCCTGTGAAAGAGATAATGCCATTATGTTCCTAATTTCTCCCAAAACGGCTGCTTGAGAAGTCATCCATTTTGACCTCTAAGAGAAACGTTGTGAATGTGACTAATTTTGGCCACTGCTGTGCATGGTGCAGAAATCCGACGGCAGTAACTCTTATCTCCTACGCCCACCAGCAGCATAAAAATTACAGACGAGTTCTTCCGAGATGGCTTTCTGCGTCCAGCTCAAATGCCTTTCGGTTTTTCATTCATCAATCATTCAATATTCCAATAAAGATTTTTACAGCTAACGGGGGAAGAGGAAAATAATGAAGTCTGATACAGATATGGAGCAAAGACATAAAAAAGTAAAGACAATAGACTTCCGAAACACAATTCAATAGACATCAAAGCCTTATGAATTATGGTAAAGCAGTCATTATTCTTGAGAAACTGTCACCGTTCAGGGCCTTAGCTGTAATGGAATTTCCGACAAACCTTAATTCGACGTTAATCCAAAGGGCCAGATCTCTCTACTGTAGAAGATCTGCTTCCTGGTAATGTTGCCAGTTATAATAGAATGCTTTGCTGCAAGGGAATGGGCACATTTCATCCCAATAACTCCCAACAAGCCATACAGCTGGTCAACTTCACCCAAATTAATCATCCGAAGAGCAACACATCAACTCCCCTGATTCAGTGAGTGACTCACCCAAGCAGCAACACACCAACTCCCCTGATTCAGTGTGTGTGACTCATGCAGTGTGGTGATTCAGTGTGCGTGACTCATGCAGTGCGGTGATTCAGTGTGTGTGACTCATGCAGTGCGGTGACTCAGTGTGTGTGACTCATGCAGTGTGGTGATTCAGTGTGTGTGACTCATGCAGTGTGGTGATTCGGTGTGTGTGACTCATGCAGTGTGGTGATTCGGTGTGTGTGACTCATGCAGTGTGGTGATTCGGTGTGTGTGACTCATGCAGTGTGGTGATTCAGTGTGCGTGACTCATGCAGTGCGGTGACTCAGTGTGTGTGACTCATGCAGTGTGGTGATTCGGTGTGTGTGACTCATGCAGTGTGGTGATTCGGTGTGTATGACTCATGCAGTGTGGTGATTCGGTGTGTGTGACTCATGCAGTGTGGTGATTCAGTGTGTGTGACTCATGCAGTGTGGTGATTCAGTGTGTGTGACTCATGCAGTGTGGTGATTCAGTGTGTGTGACTCATGCAGTGCGGTGATTCAGTGTGTGTGACTCATGCAGTGCGGTGATTCAGTGTGTGTGACTCATGCAGTGCGATGATTCAGTGTGTGTGACTCATGCAGTGCAGTGATTCAGTGTGTGTGACTCATGCAGTGTGGTGATTCAGTGTGTGTGACTCATGCAGTGTGGTGATTCAGTGTGTGTGACTCATGCAGTGTGGTGATTCAGTGTGTGTGACTCATGCAGTGCGGTGATTCAGTGTGTGTGACTCACCTGAGCAGCAGCGCACCAACTCCCCTGATTCAGTGCGTGTGACTCATGCAGTGCGGTAAGCTCTACAGAAATCAGCCAGACTTCCTCCTGCTTCACAAACGAACAGGAGCATGACGCAGGGACTCGGACCACTTTGAACTCACATCATTATTACCATCAGCGGAACAGCGGGGACTGAGACGGGGGTCAGCCTGTAATGGCTAATCCGGTATCTGGAGATGTCATTACAAGAGCACACACTGTTAACTACTGTGACTTCTGTTCAATGCTCCTTTTACTGAACAGTTCAGTCGAGAGCGCCTTTGATTATTCTTTTGAACAATTTTGAAACCAGTCAGGACAGACGCCTGGGAAGCAGCGTTAGTCCATTGCATACAAATTTCAAAACAAAATTCTCTTTTTCAGTGAACAAAGGGAAGGGAAGCAGACAAGGGTCACAGGCTGGTCAAACAACTAGACAAGACTTCCCTGGCATCGCCACAATCAAAAAACATGCCTGTGCTTCAGATACACACACACACACAAGCAAGTATGCATGCACATACACACACACAGACACCCACACAGGCACATACAGTATGCATACACACACACAGGCAGGTATGCATGCATGTACACACAAACACACCCACACAGGCACATACAGTATGCATACACTCACACACACACCCACACAGGCACGTACAGTATGCATATGCATACACACACACACACACACACACAGGCACATACAGTATGCATACACACACATACATACACCCATGCAGGCACATACAGTATGCATGCACACACACAGGCAGGTATGCATGCATGTACACACAAACACACCCACACAGGCACATACAGTATGCATACACTCACACACACACCCACACAGGCACGTACAGTATGCATAGGCATACACACACACACACACACACACATGAGCAGGTATGCATGCACCACACACACACATACACCCACACAGGCAGATATAGTATGCATACACACACACACATGCAGACACACACATATATTTATTTTTACCTTAACTGTACCTTGACATTACCCCACCATGTTTGCTATTTAGCATTTAGCAATATTTAGCCTCAGGATCCTTTTCTGAAACTGACCTGAACACCACAGCTAACCAGGTGAATGTCACACTCCGATGACAGAGCAACCCCACTTCTCACACAAAAATATCATGCAGTGCAAGTCAATTTTCCATAGGATTAAATGATTTTATATTTTAAAATAAAATAAATCAAATTAGGTGTGTGTGGAGTTGTGGGGTTTATGGCAATTTTATGGGAGGCTCGAATATTTAATGCTTTATCAATATGTTTGCTGATGAGATGTGTCACAATCGGTTTCATTGTGTCAGCTGTCTTGCTGGACCCAGCTCGGTAATACATCCTCATATCAGAACTCATATAGCGTGCTGGCAGAATATGATTCACGGTCCATTAAGATCTATGGATCTCAGCACAGATAGCCCATGGCACCGGCTCATGTCGCAGTTTCCAACAGGCACCAGAGGCCTCTCCGATGTCGGACACCTTCCGTTTCTCCTTTACATTCAGCCCGGCTTCATGCTTAAACCTTTACGTTGTCTTTTTTAAACGTTTTAACTATGCTGTCTTTTTTTCTCAAAATTCTCAGGCTTCTAGAACCTGCTTAAAAAGGTTTTTTGGAATGTATTTTTTTTTTTCACAATTCTACGTCAGCGTTCTAGAGCCTGCTGCTTTCAGTTACCAGTATTGTGACATCACATTAGAATGTGAAATTAAGAACATTTGCATCGCATACTTGTGATCTCGCACCTTAAAGGGCTGGAACATGTTTGAATTCTCAACCAAGATGGCAATGCCCATTGATGTCCCACAGGTCAGAATATGGCGGATATAACCAGCAGATTAAGTAATTAAATCGGCATTAAACCATAAGGTAATGGGTTCTGCTGGAAGTACTGCTGAAGGCAAGAGATTGTGTTGCCCTGACCAGGTGGCTAGACAGTTTTGTGGGAATATGACCAGGTCACTTGGGGGTTAAAAAGTGCCACAGGATCTTTAAATGACCACAGTGAGTCAGGACCTCGGTTTAACCGCTCATTGGGAGGACAGTGTCTCCTACATCACAGTGTCCCCATCACTGCACTGGGGGAATTGGGATTTCGGGGGATTTGGTCCAGAGGCAAGCAGAGTGCCCCCTACAGGGCCGTCGTAAGCTCTTCCAGCAGCCACTCGGCTCTCACAGGCGGTGTGTATGTAGGAAGTCAGCCCAGCGCTGGGTAGTTGTATGCAGGTGAGCCCACCGCTGGGTCGTTTCAGCAGTCTGACCGTAAGAGGGCAGTCTGGCTGCCGTGTTACCGGCCCGACATGTTGTCATGGTTACTATACTGCTCACTGGGGTCCGGCGTTTAGTGTTTATCGCAGACTCTAAACCGACAATAAATAACTGCCCCCAGAGGCTCACAACACACAGGTCAGGGGTCTAACACACACACACACACACACACACACATCATTCAGCACACACTGCTGTCGCACAGCACACAGGGACCGAGCTTAAACAATTAAAAGTCAATTAGCAAAGTCCAGCGGACTGAAAAACCGCACGCTTGTTCTGTGCGATAAGAGCCCCTGTAAACGTAAATTACACTGCCGTCGATATTTACACCACATCCATTGTATTTGCATTATCAGGAGTGGAAAGACACAATCTTACAGGGGTTACGAGCTAATTAACCCTACACGTGTTGTTTTCCCACCCCCATATTTAAAGTTCAAATATTCCATTATCTCGGGTTTTTGTTTGTCCCCAAGCATATGCGAGCGCTTTTGACGCAAAAACAATAAGCAATTATGCATTACTATGTTTTCATTTGTTAAGCCAATGCGTGGGCACATTGCTCTGCCTCCCATGCAGCCAAGGCAGGGACAAACCAACAACGAACCATCTGAGAGCCAGGGGCACGTACCTGAGCAAACTCACAGCAAAATAACCACGGAGTCACAAACGTAGGCCAAACTCAGCCCAGCACTCTGGAAGGCCCTGTGACGGGGATACAGTGTCATGAGAGGCATTGTCCTTCAGACGAGCCGCTATACCAGGGTCCTTCTTCGTCCATGCAACGTACTGCGAAGAGAAAATGCAGTACAGTCCTAAAAAAAAATGACTATCCCCTTGATTAAATTAGCTCAACTGTTATCCCTTCCTCTCGAACCGCCTTAGCGAATGCGCACCCAGCGTTGTGGTGTTAAAATAGTGGTGTCCCTCCAACTAACTCCAAAAGCCCTTTGAGGTGGCCACTGTGGATTCTCAAACAGCATGGGTGGCCGTGGCTGGACAGATTATCTCATTCCACCAGACCGGGGAGGGCTCTGGGAGACGGCATCATGCACAGGCACTTACGCCAAGCTAAGCTACAGCCTCGCGGCGTTCTGCTGTAAAACTGTGGAGCCCGCCATCGCCAGAGTGACTGGTGATATAGTGTTAACCCTTCAAGGTGTGAGAATAGATTAGAACGTTGTGTTCGGTAACGGAACACTCTATTGCTGATGTAACAATCGCTACTGGCGATTGAAAGCAATGGAGTTCTAGAACACGCCGACTTACAATGTTGAAGAAAAAAAAAAAACATTCCAAAAAAGCTACCCTTCAAAGGGTTCATTAATTTGACAGTGCACAGGATATAAATTGAGGAATTAATCAGAACAAAATTCTTGACTTATCCACAGCAGTTTACACGTCTTACTTTTAACACAGAATTCATTCATTTTTACTGAAGCAATTACGGATAACCACCACACACACAGCAACTATGGCTATGCCTATGCCTAACTATGGGAGTCAAACCTGCAACCTCTGCAGCCTGCAACCTACAAATCCAGTTACCTAACCATTCTACTGCAGTGTCACTGCTGCTTTCAACACAGAGGTTAGCACATGCCGTTTAAATGCATGTTTACTGCTCCAGCGCAGAGGCTAATCATGGTCTCTTGTTGTCTGGGCGGGAGAGAGTCCAGGTCAGCAGTTATATTTTTCTCCCAGGTGTGAGGGATTAGCTACCGTCAGAGCTGGCCAGTCACCTCCTGAAAGCTGTGACTCCTCTACCCTACAGTGAACAGGTGACAATACGTCTCACTCCACAGAGTCTCAGACTATTCGTAAAACCTGCCAGAGCAGAAGTGCAGATCCAGGATCAGTTTCGCTCGTTATCTTATAATGGATGATGATAGGACGGAGGCAAGGAAACCCTGATCTCAGATCTGCACTAGAGCTCTGCGATGCTTTGTGAATACCTGGCCATACTCTAAAACCATTGGGGGGCAAAGCCCTTGCAATTATGTACAGTACAATCGGGAGCCAGTGCAGGAAAAGGTGCAATGTAGAAAAGTACAGCATTGGAAACCATTTCTTCATAGTGAAAGCCATGGCTAATGGGATTGTGACTGGTTATGAGAGTCTAACTCAGGAATACACAGTGGTAAACCACTTTTATAGCTTTCTTCACTTGACATTCATAATTCACTTGGTACACATTTATTACAAATGGCTGTATGTGTGTGAGAGAGAGAAACAGTCCCTGTTTTCACAATAATGTTTATCTTTGTTCTGCACTCCGTGTTCATTCAGCAACACCGCCCCACTGTGGCCACAGATGTTACTGCATGCATTACTGTTACTCCATGAACAGCCCATGGTTAACACAAACCTGCTTCAAAGGGAGATATTAAAAGGTACAGCCATGCCTGTCTGCACATTTTGAGAGACGATCAAAAATCGTATATATCACATGACCCATTGTTAAAAGCAACAATTACAGCAAGAAAATGTAGTTTCTTTTTTCTCTGCTTGAAAAAGTTAAGCAGGCCTAAATATTTGAACAATTGGAGTACCTGTAAATGTCACTGCCTGAAATTAAATACTTTTTTTAATTAAAGTTAAATTTAATTTTAAAAAATCTATTGCAATGTAAAAAATCTATTACAATGGAAATTAATTAAAATGCAATGTGCCTAGGACTAAAAATTAAATAAATGTGTATACATATGTGGTACTATGATAACAAGGTCACTGATGTTTCTTGTTATCAGCCCTGTTAATCAAATCACAGACTAACAGATAAAATAGCGATACAACATAAATATGCATATCTATCCATAAATAT
Source organism: Conger conger (assembly GCF_963514075.1). NCBI lineage: Eukaryota > Metazoa > Chordata > Actinopteri > Anguilliformes > Congridae > Conger > Conger conger. Next base: position 8,222,583 of record NC_083767.1, read on the forward strand.
TTCATTCAAATCTGTTGAATTAGGACAGTAGGACATTCGTAGGAACCATAACAAACAACATAACATAACAGTAGCACATAACAAACAATATAACAATAACACATAAGAAACACCATAACATAACAGTAACACATAAACAACATAGCAATAACACATAACAAACATCTGAATCATCACCATTAATGGGTGTCTGGAGGGTAAGACAGCGTTTCATTAGATTCAGAATTTTACTTTATTCCTTTTTTTTTTTTTTTTCTGATTTGTACTCATTCTGAACTCAGTGGGACGGCCTGAGCCAAAGACGCCCTCTGTGTAGCAATCAACCGTATCGCTGTTTAAATAATTAATCGAACATCGCTGCATTTTACCACAGAACACTCCAGAGAATTTATTTATAGGGCAGATTGAGGCAAAAAAACGAATAAATAAACAAATAAATAAATAAAGAAACTGCACATACAGTAACGGAACAGCCATGTTTGCTTCAGTTCCACAAAGCATGTCAAACGACGGCAGAGCAACAACAACATCCCCGCTGTCTTTTCTCAGTGCTTCCTTGCGAACACAGGCCTTTATTCATGTGGGATAATTTGTCTGGTGGAGAGAGATGTGTTTCAGATTGAAGTGAAATAAGGCGTGGAGAGACCCTGCTGTTTTGCTTTCCGCTTTTTTTATATTTGATTTTTCTGTTAATAAACATGTTGTTGCCCACTGAAGTACAAAATAGGACGGGGCATTTTATGCGCAAAGGGCCGAATCTATTTTATTCGTGACGGAACTGCTGCGATCAGGGGAATCTAATGTTGTGTGATGTGGCCCTTTTCCCATCAAACTGCCCCCTTGGTGAATCAGGCTCCCCACTGCGAGAGCGGGGCTGTTTGGGCAGGTTTCTGCCCCAGCGTCGCGCCCCTTCTCCGGCGGTCTGAGCCCGTTTCAGAGACGGGATGGCTATGTCCCGCCAGGCCCAATACGCTGGAATACAGCTGAGCGCGCTCAGTAGGGGGGGGGGGGGGGGGGGGGGGGGCTGACACCAGCACAGCTCCATGGATACTGAAATACTGTCATAGCAACACCAGCACAGCTCAATGGATACTGAAATACTGTCATAGCAACACCAGCACAGCTCAATGGATACTGAAATACTGTCATAGCAACACCAGCACAGCTCCATGGATACTGAAATACGGTCATAGCAACACCAGCACAGCTCAAAGGATACTGAAATACTGTCATAGCAACACCAGCACAGCTCCATGGATACTGAAATACGGTCATAGCAACACCAGCACAGCTCAATGGATACTGAAATACTGTCATAGCAACACCAGCACAGCTCCATGGATACTGAAATACGGTCATAGCAACACCAGCACAGCTCAATGGATACTGAAATACTGTCATAGAAACACCAGCACAGCTCCATGCACACTGAAATACTTTCTTAGCAGCACCAATATGCTCCATGCGCACTGAAATACTCTCATAGCAACAGCAGTACTACTCCATGGATATGGAAAATCTTTCATAGAAACACCAGTACAGCACTGAAATACTCTCTTAGCAACACCAGTACTGCACCATGGATACTGAAATACTATCTTAGCAACACCAGTACAACACTGAAATACTCTTAGCAACACCAGTACAACACTGAAATACTCTCTTAGCCACACCAGTACTGAAAGCACATTGTTATATTTGTCCCCCATCAAAGATCCATGCTAAAATGTACACAGCAGTTACATTTTGAGAATCTAGAGTGTAAACGGACAATAGGCAGCAGTAACAAAAAAAACAAAAAAACAAGCACTAGCTAATGCAAATATCGAAACAGCATGTCAATTAAATATGCCAAGCCGGCCTGTTGAGACAGAATAGCAAATGAGAAGGCAATGAAATAATCAAAAATAGAAGAAAAATTTGTCTTAAAATAATAATTCAGTGGAGTTTTCTGGGTGAGTTGGCAGGACGTGTACCATGGCTGATATGAACAGCCCAGCGCACGGTCCTTCCTGTGTGGGTTATGAGCCAGCGGGGTGCCCAAACCGCAGCTGCTGGGCAATAAAAAGATACCCAGGGTGGTCATGGGAAATAACAATAACAGAGCAATACACAAAGTGGTCTCCGCAGGCTTACGGGCCCGTTAACGGGGGACGAAGCATGGCGGATTATAATCTGCCAAAGGTAGGTTCAGGTGTTCAGCTGCAGCTGCCAGACTTCCCGGTTTTTGACGGGAATGTCCGGTTTTTGATGGCAACGTCTGATTTTCAATCGGAATGTCTGGTTTTCAAGCTATTTGCACACGTCCGCGTTCTGCCCCTGACCGGTACAATGTAATGTCCGGTCTGAGAAATCGATGGGAGACATTAGCCAGCAGTGGGTAATGACTTTAACGACACCCTGGTCTGACGCCTGCGCGCTGTCAGGTCACACGTACCTCGGAGCCGCAGAGGGAGAGCTGAGATCTGGGCCTGAGCGTGCGGGGATCAGAGACGCATGGTAAACCGCGAGTGAACAAACAGCCTCACCAACACAAACCCGTTTTGTCAGCTGTATCGGATGCGAGTGTAAACATCGGCTGGGAAGCAGCGGAATGGGACAGCCGAACGCGGGACATTACTGCCGGCTCCAACGCGATACAATCTAATCAAAAGTGTGCTCGCGGAATTCAGAGTGAAATGGGCTATGTCCGTTTGCAATAAAACAACCCCGACAGGTGGAGCATTAGGGAACTGGGTAAAATGGCATTTTATTGGCCATTTAATGAGAACACATACCTGTGAATGGATGAATCACACACAATTTTTCCCCCAATTTTACTCCATTTAGAAATCACGGATGAAGCCCTGGTCTTTTTCATGAAACAAAAGTAAGCAAAAGACTGTAGTAGCACATTGATAATAATACTTCTAGTACTAGTGGTTGAATGTATGTGCTTTTGACCTCTAAATTTTGTAGCTGACAGTCTAGGATTGTTAACACAGCATACAGCTTGGTGCTTTGAGATTTCATCTGGAACAAACACAATGAACTCATACTTAAATGGTAAATGGCAAGCATTTATATAGCGCCTTTATCCAAAGCGCTGTACAATTTATGCTTCTCCATTCACCCATTCAAACACACACTCACACACCAACGGCGACGGCGATTGGCTGCCATGCAAGGCCCCGACCAGCTCGTCGGGAGCATTTGGGGGTTAGGTGTCTTGCTCAGGGACACTGGGCGGGGGATCGAACCGGCAACCCTCCGACTGCCAGACGACTGCTCTTACTGCCTGAGCCATGTCGCCCCAAATGGGGCAGGCGGTTCACAAAAGCTCCATTGATGTCTTCATAACAAAATGGCTGCACAATTTCTTAGAGAGGACAGCATTAATACCCAAAAATGGGATGTGTTGGCACAATATCAAGGCTGTAATATTGTACACACAGGCATTAAATTGTACCAGCACAACAAAGCAGGCTAAAGTATCACATTTTGCCAAAGTTCATTAATATTCATTCCTCAGTTTGCAATCTGGACTACAGTGAATGGGCACCACATACTTTGTTTATGACAACAAGTCCCGATCGTTTGCTCATTTCGTTCTGTGACATTCCAGGCTTAACCTCTAAAAATAACTGCGATAGGTGTTAAAAAGAGAGTGCTAATGCAGGCGGGAGTCAATGTGTTCCTGTAGAGAGAGCCTGCTGACCACACAGAGAGAACAGAGTGTATCAGTTTACATCACTTACAATACACATTTACACCTGCTACCACTATTTAAAATCACAGAGCACTGTACAGAATACCTCAGCTGATCTCTTTTCACAGATACAGGAAAGTGCTCAGTGCTAAATCAACTGTTCAAAGCGTTCATTTGATCTGTTTACCAGACTGAGATCAAGATAGAATATTTTACTGCACGGGATGAGTATATTGTGCACTTGGATATTACAAAAACTGAACAAGGTGTACTCAATATCATAAAGGAGAAATAGCAGGTACTGCCGTACGGTAATGGGGAGGTCCAAGTCATGAATGTTTTGAATCTGAGGCACAAAACAACCGTAGATATATCACAAGGATATCTTGCCCTGGGCTGTGTTGCTGAGCTGAGTTTTAATCCTTTGGAGGTGTCAGTGTTCTAGAACCCCATCACGTTCCATTACCAGCAGTGATTGTTACATCAGAATTAGAGCGTTCCGTTAAAGAACATTCCAATCGCACATCTGTGATCTCACACCTCAACTGCATAACTCTGTCTAATGAAGGCGTAATGAAGCCTTCCGCCCCGGCTCCGCGATGTGATAACTGGAGCAGCTGAAACGCGGAATGTTATTGTAACCCTTGGGTTCTGTCCCTGGACTGAGCCCCTGGGCTGAGCGGAGCCCGGCCTCGTGATCAGAGACACATGCTCGCTGGCTCGCGCCAGTCTCCAGGGGCCTAAGCCCCCCGGACCGCACCAGACAGGCAGGGCGAGGGAGCTGGGGTTTATTCACGTGAGACCTGGCCCTCGCCGCTGTGCTCACGCCGTTTAAAAGCACAGCGACCGTGACCTTGAACACTGCAGTGGCAACGTTTCCATCAGCCTGCGTCAGGGCGAATTAGCCTCCCCGGTGACGTGTCACAGGAGGTGACGCCCTGCTTTCTTTGCCAAAGCGCTGAATGCGAGAAAAACGGTACAGAATGCACAGTATGTTGACAATGGTATTTTCTGTAGGTGCTGATATTGTGTATCCTGAGAGAGATGTTTCCGTGTGTGTGAGTGTGTGTGTGTGTGGGTGGGTGTCTAAATGTGTATATAGGTGTGTGTATGTGTTTATAGGTAGGTGTGTGTACGTACCTATGTGTTTGTGCGCGTGTGTGTATTCCTGCGTGTGCAGATGTGTGTGGGGGTGTAGGTGAGTAGGTGAGTGGGTGTGTGGGTGTGTGTGTGTGTGTGGGTGTAGGTGTGTGTGTGCAGGCGTGTGCACATGTGGGTGTGTGTGTGTGTGTGTGTGAGTGTGTAGGTGTGTGGGTGTGTGTGTGTGTGTGCAGGCGTGTGCACATGTGGGTGTGTGCATGTGTGTGTGTGTGTGTGTGTGTGAGTGTGTAGGTGTGTGGGTGTGTGGGTGTAGGTGTGTGTGTGTGTGTGTGAGTGTATGGGTGTGTGGGTGTGTGTGGGTGTAGGTGTAGGTGTGTGTGTATGTGTGTGTGTGGGGGTGTAGGTGTGTGGGTGTGTGTGTGTGTGTGGGTGTAGGTGTGTGTGTGCAGGCGTGTGCACATGTGGGTGCGTGTGTGTGTGTGTGAGTGTGTAGGTGTGTGTGTGTGTGTGTGTAGGTGTGTGGGTGTAGGTGTGTGTGTGTGTGTAGGTGTAGGTGTGTGTGTGTGTGTGTGTGTGTGTGTGTAGGTGTGTGTGTGTGTAGGTGCGTGTGTGTGTGTGTGTGTGTGCGTGTGGGTGTAGGTGTAGGTGTGTGTGTGTGTGTGTGTAGGTGTGTGTGTGTGTGTGTGTGTGTGTGTGTGTGTAGGTGTGTGTGTGTGTGTGTGTGCGTGTGGGTGTAGGTGTGTGTGTGTGTGTGTGTGTGTGTGTGTAGGTGTGTGTGTGTGTGTGTGTGTGTGGGTGTAGGTGTGTGTGTGTGTGTGTGTGTGGGTGTGTGTGTGTGTGTGTGGGTGTAGGTGTGTGTGTGTGTGTGTGTGTGGGTGTGTGTGTGTGTGTGTGTGTGTGGGTGTGTGTGTGTGTGTGTGGGTGTAGGTGTGTGAGTGTGTGTGTGTGTGTGTGTGGGTGTAGGTGTGTGTGTGTGTGTGTGAGTGTGTGAGTCAGGCGTGGACAATGTCGGGGAGAGAGCACAAAGGTGATGCTATGCTGCAGATGCCAGTGTGGTAGGCGTTGCAGTGGGGCTATTTTAGTGGGCCATTCACATGAGCCCGTCCAGCTCCATAAATCCATCATTCAGAATCATAACGCGATTTTCCCTCTCCACTGTCAGAGCACAGCTCATTTCCCCGACTGTCCTCACCTTACAGGTACGTTTTATTAAAACATTACGCTAAATCTGCCTTTCCTTAACGCTTTCCTCGGTTCGGTCAGTAGGTTCTTAAGACAACCGGGTGCAACAAATTCTAATTTTTCTGTTTATAATATGTGTTTATCATTTATGCGCACTTAAATTATGCATTGTAATCTAGGATGGTGTAGAGTGAAACTGAAAAGGTCTACCTTGTTAAGACAGGGACTTTTGAGGATGACCTCTGAGTAGATATTTACGTTCAGTGTCACCTTTCAAGAGGGCACGCCCGTTGCATGCGGGGTCCGTTTCCGCGCGTCTGTCTCCGCTGGCGGGTTGCGAAAGACCATCGTATATCACCGCAACCTCTCCGCGCCAAGGTCGCACGTCACATTAAGCGCTAATATTCACGGCATGGGAATTCTTTGCAGTAAAATGAGCTTTTATTGGTGCACGCTGTGGAGCTATAGCCCTCAGGTTGACCCCCCCCCCTCACTCTTACAAACAAGGGGACCGGAGACTCAGTGGCAGGGGGCAGACGCATGCCATAACCCTGTCAGAGCGTGCCAAGGACCCAGAGGAGTGGAGAGGAGAGGAAGATGTCAGAAGCGGAGGATGAATTAAACTGGAGAGCCAAGAGCCTGTCGCTATGTCCCAGGGCTGCTGCCCTAACTCCCCTTATTGTCCACATGCAGAGGGGGGGGTCACTCTCCTGGGGGGTAGAGGGCACACTGACCTCTTTTTTCTTCTCTTTTTTTTTTTTGGGGGGGGGGGGGGGGGGGGGGGGCGATTGGGGGATTGGGGGTCATGACGTCTGAAAACATGGCCATTGGGACTTCGTCAAACTTGATCCTACGGAAACCACAACTACGTTACCTTGATGCAGCCTTTGCACCACCATCAATGCATCCACCCACCTGGCTGAACTGCAGCCGCCATTTTGTGCCAGAATGCTTGAGGAAATGGAGGAAGATCAGTTGGAATCAACACTTTCCTAAGGAGCCATATGCATTTTATAGGCATAAGGGAGCTGTCAGATTTCACCTAGAAACCAGAGGGATGCTCCGCCAATCACAGAATGCATAAGTAGGAAAATGTAACAACCCTGTTGGTGATTGGTCAACACGTTCTGGTGATACTTCCAAGAGCTCTTTTTTTTTTGCTGAAGGGGCGGTAGTCAGAAGGGATCTACCAATTGCCATTGGCTTTGTTCAATTTGTTTTTACCAACATACTCTGTGATTGGTGGAGAGCTTGTCTGTAGTTTCTGAGTGAAAAAGTGGTAACACCAATGACTTATTCCTATTTTATAGCCCTCCCTTATAGTTCAGGAAGCCAAGGACCCAGCATAGGACTACCGTCTTTGGCTATATTTCACAGCTTATGGGTCAACAGTTCCTCAAACGCTACAAGTAAGCCAGAGGCTGTTTGGAAACTGTCACAGACCTGAGGCAAAATGTCCCAACCGGATGACCAGAAGTCTGAAAAACCAATGTCTTCTCTCTCCTGGATGTGTTTAAGTGGACCCTGCTCCAGAGGGTTGGTTTGATAAAAAAAATTTTTTGGCTTCTACCGTACTCTCAGGGGGCCACTTGTTGGGGTAGGCAGGCATCCCAAAGCTCTAGGCCTTGCCTGGAAGTGGCAAGGTCACAGCTACTGTGAGGGGCGTAAAGCAAATCCACACACCGTTCAAATATAGCAACAGCCCAGCTTCATTCCAGCCCCACACAGAAAACAATGGAGTCCAGAGTGGAGGTCACCGTCAATGACTTTGGCATGGAGACGTGCTGCACTGTATCATGCAGGCAGTGTGCAAAGAGTGGTCATGATTCAATCAACTTTTGTGTTCTAATTTGCCAAAAAAAAAGCTTATTTGCTTGAAAATATGAATTTGTTTTAAGTTACAGTTTGCTCGACAAGTTACATTTACCTACTGCATTAGCAAATCTTGAAATGAGTAAAACATTGGCAATATCTTATGCAAAAAAGCAACAGAAATAAGATGTCTTTTTTGGTTTTCACAGAGCTAATAAGTGCCTGTGCGTCATTGCAATTGGCTACTTGTGTTTTTGTCAACAACTACTCGTTTTTACTTTTAACTTTAAGAAAGCACCCAGGACTCGGTCTTCTCTCGTCAGAAAGCTCCTGAAATGATCCCCTGAAATGATCCCCCGAAATGATCCCCTGAAATGTCTTTTTCTTCCCCGGTCAGCTCTATTTCATATCAGCAGTTTTTGTCACAGTGACCCAAAATCACCCACCCTGAACCGCAGACGAGCCCTTCCTGTGGGTCCTCTGTGAGCGCTACAATGGGAGAATCACAGCCTCTCGCTCCCATTCTGCTTCCAGGAGCCCAGGGCCTTATCTTTTCAACACTTCTTTTGAGAGTCAGTAATTGTGCGGCTCATAAAAAAAATAATAACAAGCGATTCTCCGATGGGTTCACTCCGGAGCGAGCGATTCACAGGAAGAACGGGCATTCTCCTCAAACTGTACGGAACAGCACGTCCCAGAAAACCCGGCCACAAAACTCCCTTTATAACTTCCCACCTTCACTCAAAGCCTGTGACCTCCAGATATTTCAGAGCGAAAATGCGCCGGCATTGTATTCACTGATATCAGCCTTCTTGGAGCCAGTACAAGAAGCGATTGTAATGTGCCATTGTACATGGGTAGATTACAGTACTAATTTGGATGGCTTGTTAAATATGTATTATAAATACTTCAGGGTAACATTATATTACAATGCAAAACAGATCTGGAAGCTCACAGTAAATGTTTCTGGCTCTCCATTTCAGGTTGCATAGACTGAGGCAGTCATGTCTGAAGGGTAAGCGTCTTTGTCAGATCACAAGCTTTTACATTTTTAAATAAGCATCCGAGATACGCCAGCGTCGATTGCGTACCGTGTGTGACTCTCTCCCCGTCTTGTCTTCGTATTGTCTATTGTTGGGTGTGCTTTTCGTTTTCCAACACCGCGATGCGGAAACAGACCGGTGAGTGGGTTTAATTTGATTTTGCGCGGTGATATAACCAGATGGTTGTAATTGCGAACGCGCTTCGTACTGCTCGCACAGCGAACCGGACCGGGGCGCGCGTGTTGACCTATTCGTCTGAGCGAATCAGTAATGCACGAAGCTGGCATGCATCATCGCTGACCTTTTCTGGCTCTCCATGAGGTTATTGTGTTCCCCCGCCACCGGCACCCCCACGATCAGAGTGAATGAATGCAGGTCCGGCTGCTTTATCATTTGATGGAAAAGGAATCGCATTAAGCAGCGCAGAGCCTGTGATACCTCTGTAATAATTACCCAAACTAGCAAGCTGGAAGCTGCTCCGGAAACACAGGAGAGAGGAACCGTGTGGATGGGGGAATATCCAGACCTGTGGTTCCAGCCTGTGTTTGCAATTTGTGTGGAATGTTTACTTATTTATTACTTCATAGTATATAAAGGTCATATTTGGGAGTAAATATTTTGACTGGCATATAATTGACTAGTTAATTGTGTGTCCACATATACAGACGAAATTAATGAAAATATGAAAACAATATTGTTTTATTTTTTTATCTCCATGGGTGAGTCTATAGAAAACATGTTTATTTGTTTGTTTGTTTGTTTGTTTGTTTTTACAGTTTGGCTCTTCTAAAGCCTTCTGTGTGTGAAATATAGGCCAAATTGTCCAAAGGGTCAGGAACCAGTAAACCAGACGTTAGATTAAGTGCATGTCCCTGTGTCTAACCATTGCACTCTTTTACAGAAAAAGTCAAAGTACTCTGCAACCCGCAGACTGCTACTAAAGGTGGGGCATCCATTTGCTTTCCTCTACACTCATAACTTATACATAATTTATGCCATGCATAAAAATGACTACTGGAACAGCAGTCTCCTATGGCCTGCAATACTGAAGGGAACTAGGTCGAGTGTCAACACACTTCAAGCTAGGATTGTCATAATTTGTTTACAATGTGCTACAAAGAGGTTGTGCAGAAAACAACACCAAACACCAAACTAGGGTACTTTTTCAACACTGAGTACTCCTTCTTTCTGGGCTCCCAGGGATAATGCATAGTCACACATTACTGCACTCTCAAAAAGGATGTGTTAATGTCCTGCACACTTTTTGTGTTGCAACTTATGTATGTCAATGTTAGCACTTTCGTGTTACGAATACACAATCCATGTGTTACAGAGGGAGAATTTGAATAAGGACTGTGTTTAATGTAACCGAGTTGGAGGTGGAGGTGTATTAAAAAACAACACGAAAAAGAGTTTGTGTATAAAAAGCCATATGAACTGATATGCTGTATATGTGCTTGCTGAATGTAGTGCTTGCTGAATTCACTGTGGTCCTGTAACCCCCCCACAGACCAAACTGCTGAAGAAAGCGGGGACCATGCTGGTGGCTGAGAAGGAGGAGAAGAGGGTAGAGAGGGAAAACACCCTAAACGAGAGAGTTCCCCCTCTCCAGCTCTCAGGCCTGACCACTCAGCAGCTTCAGGTATGAGTGATAGCACTGCCACATACCTGTCACACACCTGCCGCACCCAGAGCTGCCCACATACCTGCCACACCCAGAGCTGCCCACACACCTGTCACATACCTGCCACACCCAGAGCTGCCCACACACCTGCCACACCCAGAGCTGCCCACACACCTGTCACACACCTGCCACACCCAGAGCTGCCCACACACCTGCCACACACCTGTCACACACCTGTCACACCCAGAGCTGCCTGTAAACTCACAGCTTTTTACCGTTCACCACTTTTCTCTCCTTCTTGACATATCTCTTTTTCTAGTCAAAACGCTTAGTCCTGGATGCAATCAAATTTCCACTTCAAAAGAAAGGAAATCCAATTTTAGTTTTTATCTTTACCAGTAGTGTTTGGTGAGTTCAATGTTCAAGATTGACTCACCAAACTGTGCTCGTAAAAGAAAAAGCATTCCACGGAAAACGAAAAATAAACGTTGATTGAATCCAGGCCTCATTTCTTATTAATACTAATTTTAATATGAACAGAATTGCACTGGCTCTTCCACTGCTGCAGCTGGAATGGACACACGCCTCAGAAGGTCAGGCACATTTTTCAATCATGCATTCACTTCCTCAAGCTAACCTCCCATCTCTCCTTATCAGGAGGTTTGCAAAGACCTGCACCGTAAGATTGATGTCACGGACGAAGCGCGATACGATCTGGAAATGAAAGCGAACAAAAATGAAACGGAAGTAAGGCACTATTAATCTTAATGTAATTAGTTGATTATATTTAGATATAATGGACAACATTTCAAAGACATGATCCAGGCCAGCTACTGTGCAATTAGATTTGGAAATCATGTCATAGTAACCTTTAGTGAAAAATAAGATTGCACAGATGCTCATAGTACATGAAATTGGGGGGGGGGAATCATCAAATGGAAAAAAAAATGAAAAAAACATGGAATGAAGTTGGCAGAGTTGGGCAGTCATGTATATCTCAACTTTTGAAATAAGGTCTGAAATAACTCCTCAAATTACAGTATCCAATTGGATTAAAGCTGTTCTCAGGTCAAGGGAGATATTTCACTTCCAAAGCGAAAATAACTGTGAAGATCATATCCTTTAATGTTTTTGGGGGACTTCATTGTTTAAGGACTGTGGTTACACTCTAAAATCCAATCCAATGCTGTGAATTTGCTGCTTTAGATTCAGCACCTGTCCCAGAAGATCTGTGAGCTGAAGGGCAAGATGAAGAGGCCCAACCTGAAGAGGGTGAAGAAGTCAACCGATGCCATGCTGGGGAACCTGGACTCCAAAATGAACAAATCCAACGACTTCAAAGCCAACCTGAAGACCGTAAAGAAGGAGGAGGAGAAGGTACGCCCCGCTTCCTCAGATCAGTGTCATTCAGGAATCCTCCATTATGGGAACAACACAGATAAAAAGGCATAGCTTTAGTACACGCCTTCTTTCCTTGTTTTAAGAATTCACTTTGTTCTACTTATGCTGAAGCTATGCCACGGTTTCTGTGGTAGAGAATTGGATTTAGGCCAGGGATCATCAAATCACGGTCCTCGAGGTCCAAGAACTGCTGGTTGGCCACCCTCCTTTTACCTGGGAACCAGGTGTGAACACGGTCTGGCCAATAAGCAGTACTGATTGTTCAGCCAATTACCTGGGAGAAAAAAAGGTCAGGCCAGATTTGATGATGGCTAATTTAGGGAGTTGGTTCTCCATGTGCAGTCAAACATTAATGCAAGTGACATGTTCTTTACAAAGTTAACTTGGCATATTACTCAACTTGAGTCAGTTCAACATTTTAGTCAGTCGACACTTTCCGAGCCAAGGAATCCGTATAATATGTATGTCTATAAACGTCTCCCCGCAGAAGGAGGAGGTGACAGACTGGCGTAAGAACGTGGAGGCCATGTCCGGCATGGAGGGGAGGAAGAAGCTGTTCGATGCCGCACAGTAAACAGGTGGGCCTACTCAACATATTTCAGTTATGACAAAAGCTGAGCAGTAACACCCAGCCAGTAACAATAGCCCGGGAAGCACCCAGAGCACGCATGTGAAAAACAATAGGCTGTGTCCCAGGTCACCTGACCGCTCTACACCAAAGTAAAGATGTTGAACAGGATGCTGAGCCACAATGGCTTTCTCTGCACCACAGCATAGAGCTACAATCCGCAGTCACCACTCTCCCAGGCCCATTCCGTTCCATATGTCATTCCAGAATATTCCATAAGTGCTTCATTTGATTCAGATTTGGCGACTGAGAAGGTTGCGATTTCAGCATCACACTTCTAAAAGCCTTTGGTGCCTACCTCTGGAAAGACCTTCTTCTCTGAAGGAAAGGTGTTTTAACACGATCACGTAAGGTCAAGGTCAATTAACGTTGTCCATGACATTTATTGGGGATGAGAGCATCCCTGACTGTGGCATGAGAATGTGCCCCAACTCTTTACAAAAACCAATGGAGCTCTTCACTGTTGGAACACAGTTGTATTTCATATATTGGATATCTACTCTTCTGAGTTTGGAAGGATTGTCATTTGAATGACTGAACACGTTTGCTGCACAGGAAATAAACTATTCTCTTTCTGCTTCTAGATGAATAATATCTGAACTTGGGGCCCTAAGAAATGTAATTCGCCGGAAGAGACACCACAGTGACTTGGGCGAGGTGTTGAATTAAAGATAATAACATTGCCAAAAATTCTGCTCTTCTGGAAGCAAATGTTATAGAGAGAAGAAACAATGTTATGAATGATATGAAGTCATGTGACCCTATTTATTTCATAAACATGTTTATGGTTTTTGGTTAGTCTTTAGGGCTTTATTTATAAACAAGTTCAATCCCAAGGCATATTGCATAAGAAGACAACCTATTTGGTGTTAAACATCACGTATCACTTGTTGTTGTGTAGAAGCATTTAAACAAATTTAATTTAGGTGATGTGTTTTGAACTGAGGGTGCTTTAAAAATCTGTGTGTGAAATTCCTCCAGGTGTAAATTCACTATGTGTGACTTATCGGATCTACAGTTTACTTAAAGTCTGATGGGAAAAGTCATGTATCTCTGTGCTTTCCATTATGCTTCTGTATGAAGGGTGTCATTCATGCAAATAAATATCTGTGTTCAATTCATAAATACGCCTTGTATTGTGTATGGCACTCCACAACAGAACACTGTTCATGGCTGCCTCATCCGCATACTCCATTCATGGGCAAATAAACGCGGCTGAATGCTAAATGGTCAAATTCAATGAAGATGAACATCTTCTTATATCGAGGCCTCATCATTGACTATGTTATTGTATCATCGGTCAGTACTAGAAAATGTCATTATTCACCAATTTATGTTTTAATTTATCTTTTTCTTTTTACTATTCCTATTAATATTTGAGACTAATTATTTATTTGCAGGATTCTGCCATCTGTAATGTACGTCCCCTTTGTAATCAGCCACATCTGAAATCAGAACCCTGCATAAGAAGACAAAAATATTGAAAGCAAACAACCAGCTCCCTGTTTTGCCACCAACTCCATGATTTGCCGAGCAATTTCATAATCAATCCATTCAAACCATTTTGCTTCAAAGTATTGACGTATATGATGTTTTTTTTCTGGACATTTCCGATTCGTTATTATCTCTCAGGTGTTCCGTTCGCTTGTACCATAAGCGATCTCCCGTATTTGGAGCGTAGAGACAGGCAGGAGGCCAGTCTGGCAGCCTCAGCGTGACCTCTCCCATGTAAGGAGCAGAAGTGAGGGCGTGCAGAAGGCCAGGAGCAGGAGGACCCTGCTTCTTCACGCTGCTCGCGATGAATGCAAGGACAAGAGTGTCGTAGACCGGGGCCTATTTTAGTCAGCCATTCGCATGAGACAGAGAAACCATAAATCTGCCACAGTCTTCCTGCCGAGCTTCACTACCACCACACACACTGCTCAGCTGCCTCTTCTCCATCAGAAACAGGTACATTATTTAATATTTACATTATTATTATTATTATTATTATTATTATTATTATTATTATTATAGAACTATTGTCCAGCAAAGGCTGTAAATGTCTTCTTCTCGGTCTTATTAATTATTATTATTATTATTATTATTATTATTATTATAGAAATGTAAAGGCTGTCTTATTCTTCTGTCTTATGATTATGATGATTAATAATTATTATTTTATTATAATTATGCAAAGATTCGGTGGTTTGTTCCAGTATCGTTTACCTGACTCATTATTCTGCACAATTATCAATTTCCTTCTTTTGACTAAGAATTGTTAAAGAGTTAAAGTACAATAAGGAAACATGTGACTTATGTCATAATACAAGGAGGTGGATTTATTTAATACATTTTCCTTCTTCAGACTAAAATCCCTCCTCCTCTTCGCCATCTCTGCCATGCGTATTGTTCATGATTTTAAATATCCATCATGAACCTGGAGGAGAATGATAGAGAGATGTGTTTACTGTGGAGTCTGGTGAACACACAGCACGGTCACTCACTGTTTGAACCACGCCGTGGAACAGGCACTGACCGTAACCAAGCACAGACATCAGTCACAGACGACACCTGAGGGTCAGAATCTACAGACGGCCTCTCTCCTGCTTTAAACTGACAGGCTCTGAATACAGAGAGGAGCTGGATTCTCAGTGAAAAGCGTTTATTGGAGACCTGTCACTCTCGTAGCGCATCTCTGAAGCTATTGGCTGTGACTGCTATGAGGGTGACTTTGTAATGGACCATTCCAGGACACCTGATGTTCTGTCATGAACATCTCCTGTAGTATCTGTATTTGTCAAATATACAGAGTATGTGCAGATTGCTTTGTAATGCACCATGTGCCAATTTATGAGGAATTATTATTATTATTATTATTATTATTATTATTATTATTATTATTATTATTATTATTATCTTCTGAAGTGTTACACTGGAAAAGAGGTGGAATTTTGTCAATCACTTTATTGACAGTGAAGCTAGTGCATTCACGTCAAAAGATTAACTAAGCTATAAAGTAGTATTATATTGTGTGTGTGTGTGTGTGTGTGTGTGTGTGTGTGTGTGTGTGTGTGTGGAATACAATAAGAATTGGGCTGTAAACCAAATTTCATCTTGGTACAATAGAAATATGCATTACTGTACATTCCATTTTAAGGTTACAATTATGTGTTTCACCAAGGGAGTGCTTTGTGAAGAATACTATAACAGTGAAAAAAGAGAAAAAGAAAACTGCCCCAGAAAGGTATTCCCCTGGAATAACGACAATACATTTTAAATGCGTATTTCAGCAAACCTAAAGTGAATAAATATTATTTATGAATGTAAATTTTCCCTGTTTTCAACACATACTGCCCCCATCTCGGCCTCAGCGTGCCCCTGCCCTCCCTCCTGACAGGGAGAGAAGTACCCTGCCCCTGACACCACTGCGGCTGGCGGGGAGTTGAAGAGCTTATTCTCTGTAGCTGTCAGCCGACCCCTGACCTCCCAATCCACAGTGCAGCTACACTTCCACGTCGCTCGATAAGCCGTGGCACTTAGCGCCCCTGGAGTTCACCTTTAAAAACTTCCCCTTGTGAGGTCAGCGCCCCTGCCCGGCGAAATCGCTGCGGAGCTAAACATTCACTCTGCACTCTCCATCTCTTCCAGGGACGTCTAGCACAGCCATGTCCGAGGCGTAAGTTTTCTATGCTCTTCTTTAATGCAAAGATACATTCATGTTCAGGGTATATACAGTGTTTTGTGATATACACTCAGTGACCACTTCTGCAAATATTGAATCAGCCAATCATGTGCCAGCAATGCAACTAAATGCATAAAAGAGGTTCAGCTGTTTTACAGACCAAATGTCAGAATGGGGAATGTGATCTAAGCGGCCTGACTGAAGCTGACAGGAAGGTGACAGTAATGCAAATAGCCACACATTACAACAGTGGTATGCAGAAGAGCATTTCTGAACACAAAAGGCATCAAACCTCTAAGTGGATAGGCCACAGCAGCAGGAATATTACTATAAGGCCTAAGTTTCTGCATCATAATCAATTCATACTGTTTGCAACAACGGTCATGATGACATACTGCTGGCTCCTTCTGTAGTCACACTTTCTTTTTCTCCCCTTCCAATAACCTCATATTGAAACAGACCGGTAAGTTCATTTTTCTTTTTAATAAAAGAAGCCTTTTGACAAAGAATTCCTGCAATATTAATATTACTCATTACTCAAGGCATGATTTGCAATATAAGCTCACTGTTGCCATACTAATAACACTTTTTTATTTCCCTCCTATAACTGCAATCATGGATTCCCCTCTCTCCGTCTCAGAGAAAGTCAAAGATCACCGCATCTCGCCGGCTCTTTTTAAAGGTATTTTTTAAAAATCTCAAAATGCTCAAAAATATGTTGGAGTAGACACATACCATACACCAGGGATCCTCAAATCTAGCCCTCATCTCCAAATTAGGCACTAGTCTTCTTTCCTCCCAGGTAATTAACTGAACAATTAGTGCTACTGATTGGCCAGACTGTCCACACACCTGACTCCCAGGTAAAGGGAGGGTGCAAAACCAAGTTCCCGGGCCCTTGAGGACTGTGATTCGAGAAACTGGGTCAAGCACAAAATACAACCAGGTATTCATTTCATAAAACTCATTCTCATTTATCATTTTAGTAGCCTAGTGGCTAAACTACATGACTGAAACCCGGAAGATTGGCGGTTCAGTCCGTGGTGTACCCCCAATAAGATCTGCACAGCTGCTGGGCCCTTGAGCAAGGCCCTTAACCCCACATTCCTCCAGGGGGGATTGTCCCCTGCTTAGTCTAATCAACTGTAAGTCGCTTTGGATAAAAGCGTCACCTGAATAACACATTATTATTATTATTATTATTATTATTATTATTATTATTACATGGTACATATGGTTTCCTTTGTCCTTATACAAACTGTGCTACAGCTGATATAAGACTGAGAATAGTGCGGTTGATAAGAAGGAGAAAGTTATATTTAGCCACTTATTGAGAGCATCACTTTTGGAGTCAGACATGATTTCACCCACTCTCCGAGATTTCTACCAGCACCAAAGCGCAGACAATGATAGCGACATACAACGGAAATCAATGCAATCCTTTCTTTCTGGTCGGACACCAGGAAATGAGATAAACTGCACACTGTTGCATAATCGCTAGGCTGGCCATTTCCTCAATATCTGGAATAGAAGAGGTGTGAATAGATATCCTGGCATTGTAAAGAATCTGCGTTTTCTCTGGCTGGGCTTCAGAGCGGGCAGGTGCGCCTGTTCCCGCAGTTGCGATTTGCTGTGAAACATGGGCTATTTCTAACTGGGAGCATAAGGCCAGTGTAAATATTTCAGAGCATCAGCTTTGGACGATTCCAGGGGGGAAAACAGGCTTCGGAAGGAAAGAAAGAGAAGAAGAAAAATGTATCGGGTTCAGCGACGGCTGAAAGAACTTCATTTGGCCTAAATGGAACAACATCCAGTGTGCAGCAACGTTAAACTGTGTAGCAGTTTGCAAGACTGGTTCCAGTGTGTAGGAGTTTGTGCAACGTGTGTTCAGTGCCGGTTCCAGTGTGTAGGAGTTTGTGCAACGTGTGTTCAGTGCTGGTTCCAGTGTGTAGGAGTTTGTGAAACGTGTGTTCAGTGCTGGTTCCAGAGTGTAGGCGTTTGTGCAACGTGTGTTCAGTGCTGGTTCCAGTGTGTAGCAGGTTGTGAAACGTGTGTTCAGTGCTGGTTCCAGTGTGTAGCAGGTTGTGAAACGTGTGGTCATGCCAGTTCCAGTGTGTAGGAGTTTGTGCAACGTGTGTTCAGTGCTGGTTCCAGTGTGTAGCAGGTTGTGAAACGTGTGGTCATGCTGGTTCCAGTGTGTAGCAGGTTGTGAAACGTGTGGTCATGCCGGTTCCAGTGTGTAGCAGGTTGTGAAACGTGTGTTCAGAGCTAGTTCCAGCTTGTCGTCAGTGGTGAGGTTCATTAAAGCAATAAATTGTAAGTTAACTATGAAAAACTAGGGCTGTAGTACAAACTCTCGCATTTGATATTTCACTGCGCCATATGCTTTGTAGGCACTGCGTATGTGTCCTGACCTCAAAGGAAAGAAATAAAGATGTTTTCAAGCTAAATAAAATCACACTGTAATTTTAAATATGGTGCTGGTAATTGTAGTAATTATATGAAAGAAAAAACACAGCCCTGATGAAGACTTGAAGTCGTAATGTTGGCAATAAAATTGCGGAGTTTAAGTGCGGGGTGTTCTTTTCTTAAAATATGTGTAACGCTATATTTTACAGCTCATGAATTACCTATTATTTATTTTATATATACAGATTTTGATTTCAGAGGTACTATGAAATGGGCTGTAAAATGTATTTACGTAGTACTTACATATGATACTTACTGACTTCATTTCAAGTTAACTGAAATCAATGTAGTTACCAAATAACTACACAAGTAACTGTATTAATCCAGTAAATACTAGGTTATCGGGCTGTAAAATAAAGACTTACAAATATATTTTATCACATCATGTTCTCAAGTACTGCAGGAACTGGGCTTGTATTTAAGGGGCTGTGGATCCCGATCCAATGGGTTGGCAGTGCCTCACACCCCTGAGCTAACCTAAATTGATTCAGTGAAATATCCAACTTTATCAATGGAGAGTGCTTTGCAAATGCCTTTGCACATTGCAACTCAACTCACTTTCACAATCTCTTGTAAGTAAGAATGCCTGCACATATTAGTGAAAAACAGTAAAAGTTGTACAGTAATACACGACAACACATTTGTCGATAGACTGAATGTTCTGTTTGAGAAGCGCTGCTTCATAAACTAAGCTTCCTGCCTTCCCACAGACCAAACTGCTGAAGATGGCAGCTGCCATGTTGGAAGCTGAGAAGGAGGAGAAGAGGGTAGAGAGGGAAAACACCCTAAACGAGAGAGTTCCCCCTCTCCAGCTCTCAGGCCTCTCTGTACAGGATCTCCAGGTGCGTGATGTCATACACAGTGCAGGGGTGCAGCAGGTGTTGCTGTATCAAAGCAGGATTATGGAGATATCCAGATAAGTGTTCTGAGTAAAAATCAAACCCTGCCCAAATAACTGTTCCAGGTTTTACTTTCTGCCGTTACTCAGCAATCCTGCTTTGTGATACAGCCCCCTGGGTCAATTATGTATTTGTTTTGGATTCAAATACTTTTCTGTACTCTACTGATCTTGCCATATCTGTGCAATATGACCCGAAGGCAGGGTTTGCATTTTTTGGGAGTATTTCATTGGTTCCGATACACCAGACAAGCTCAGTAATGCGTAGAAAACTATTTGAATCCAAAACAAATATGTAATTGACCCAGGTCGGTGCTGGATGCTGTGCAATACACACACTCACACACCAATGGCGATTGGCAGCCATGCAAGGCACCAACCAGCTCCTCAGGAGGATTTAGGGGTTGGGCTTGCTCAGGGACAATTCGACAAAGCCCAGGCGGGGGATCGAACCGGCAAACCCTCCGACTGCCAGACGACTGCTCTTACCGCCTGAGCCAATGTCGCCCTGCCCAATGTGATTTTATGTTGAAGTTTCAAACCCAAAAACTGAAAAACAAAACCATGCCAGTCGTAATGTGTGCCAACGAGTAAATGACTCGTTATTAATTTTAGTAATAATTTGAAGACTGTTGAATTAGATGCTCTTCTCTCTTCCCGTGTCCCGTAGGCTCTTTGTAAAGACATGCACCGTAAGATCGATGCGGTGGACGAAGAAAGATATGATGTCGCCGCAAAAGTGGCAAAACATGACACGGAGGTATTACACAGGTTATTAATTATCGCTGTATTAAACGTTATTAACTCTGCATCTATTAAACATCTCAGTAATTATGTAGATGTTATTAGTAGATGTTATTTGTGTATTTAAGGGCTAAAACGTGGTTATTTACTACATTTACATAAACTATACATAGAACATCAGACAAATCTGTGGCTTCTAAGGTTTGCTAAATACAATTAAGAAAATAATTTCCTGTCATTGTGTTTTTTCTCTATGTATGCATGCTGCATTCTTTAGAGCAATGATCACACTGCAGGAAAAATCAATAGTTCTGTAAATGGGGTCAGACTCTAGTTTCCATTATTACATAAAGGATCAGTTTTGCAGACACAGATTAAACCTAGTCCTAAATTCTATTTTGAATGGAGCCGCTCCACACAAATCCTCAGTTTAGTCCAGGACTAAGCGTAATTTGTTTCAGTAAAACCAGCCCTAGCAGTAATTGTGCGCTTAATTCTCTGCGCTGAAGGGTGGACTTGGCCCTCGGACAGATTGAAAGTGTGCGTTTGTGCTGCCTTAGATTCAGCACCTGTCCCAGAAGATCTTTGAGCTGAAGGGTAAGATGAAGAGGCCTGTGCTGAAGAGGGTGAGGATTTCGGCTGAAGCCATGCTGGGCGCTCTCCTGGGCTCCAGGCAGAAGGAGTCCTTCGACTTCAAGGCCAACCTCAAGACCGTGAAGAAGGAGGAGGAGAAGGTGGGCCCAGGACGCACAGGCCAGGGGGACGTTTCACGAAGCAGGATTACTGTGCCCAGTAAAACCTGGAACAACTCTTTCCTTCAGTTATGAGGGTTGTGGGTTTTATTCGGTTATCCGGCTAACTCAGTAATCCTGCTTTGTGAAACAGGGCCCAGTTATCCAGCTAACTCAGTAATCCTGCTTTGTGAAACAGGACCAAGTTATTCAGTTAACTCAGTAATCCTGCTTTGTGAAACAGGGCAGTGTTATTTGGTTCCGAAAGCAAGCACCTATCAGAACAGCCATCGATGTCCGTGATCCGAGTTTTTTTTTTTTATATCCCAGATATTACATTACATTACACTCACTGAGCAAACTCTCTTATTCAGCAGAGAACATCAGCGTTACGTTTTCCGCAATAGAAAAGGCCGCCATCAGTTCAAACAATCATTTTTCTCGCATTTTCCAAATCAAACGGAAAATTGCATTACATTACAGTCACTTAGCAGAGGCTTTTATCCAGCGGAGAATGGAGATCATTTGTGTTACTCTCAGGAATACGGAAGTATGATATCAGGAGAAGGAGCAGGAGGCCCATTCATCAGCAATAGGCGTAAAGTTATCTGAACAAACCTACAATTAGCATTGTAAACAAAGGTAAATATCACTACACAGATAACCTGTCTTTACACAACAATATCTGTACTATTTGCCAACTACTTTGCATTCTTTTAACAGCTACAGCTTTTAACAGCACATTCTTATTTAGCCAATGGCATGCTGGGTTTTCTTGTTGGCTGGGTTACCCTTTAATGTTCTATATAGACTTCTCAGTTTGTGCAATTCTCTTGTTACTTTTATGGAGCCTGGCCGTGATTCAATCAAAACGTGTGGTTATTTCACTTGAAAGTATGTGTGTATGTGCGCGCGCGCGTTTGGCAGTGACTGCTGGACCATGTATAAGAGAGTTAAATCCCTTTCATGTTCAGATAGAAAACCCTCTCTTATGAGCAGTGGTGAGCTTGTGGTGTGCGCAGTCGCTGATGGCAGTTTTGCACGTCACCCCCACAGAAGGAGGAGGTGACAGACTGGCGTAAGAACGTGGAGGCCATGTCTGGCATGGAGGGGAGGAAGAAGCTGTTTGATGCCGCACAGTAAAGAAAAGTAAAAATATTTCATCTTTAACCTCGAGCTTGATAAGACATTCACATTCATTGAAAATCTTTATCTGCGCTTAATTTAGTGACTGGATATTCTCTGGGTCCTATTTTGAGAATCTGAATGCAGTCTGCAAACAGCAGGAGCATGGCACTAATGAGAATTACAGTAAAGAGCTGTATTTACATTTTAAAAGAACCTCACAGGACAGGAAAGACATATGGGTTGGTGGTAATCATCTGTGACACTCTCTAGCCAATCAGAGCATTTTGCACAATGCAATGCTATTGGTGCTTCTGATAGGAGCACTGCTGTGTATCCTCCTGAATTTGACCATACCTTTGACTAAAATCATTTCTGACAGAGAACTGCTCGTTTTCAAGAAATAACATAACAGACACACTCTTGACAGCCAAAAGTTGAAAGCTTGCCATCGTCAATCATTCACCACAATGTCGTAAGAAAAGAAATCAAACAAGAAACAAAATACGACTACTACAACTCCTATTACTGCAACTGCTACACCTACTGCTACTACTACTAGTCTTTATAATAACAATAATGTTAATAAAACCTAATGAATTGGCACATGGTGCATTACAAGGCAATCTGCACATACTCTGAATATTTGACAAATGCAGATACTACAGGAGATGTCCATGACGGAACATCAGGTGTCCTGGAATGGTCCATTACAAAGTCACCCTCATAGCAGTCACAGCCAATAGCTTCAGAGATGCGCTACGAGAATGTGACAGGTCTCCAATAAACGCTTTTCACTGAGAATCCAGCCCCTCTCTGTATTCAGAGCCTGTCAGTTTAAAGCAGGAGAGAGGCCGTCTGTAGATTCTGACCCTCAGGTGTCGTCTGTGACTGATGTCTGTGCTTGGTTACGGTCAGTGCCTGTTCCACGGCGTGGTTCAAACACTGAGTGACCGTGCTGTGTGTTCACCAGACTCCACAGTAAACACGTCTCTCTATCATTCTTTTCCAGGTTCATGATGGATATTTAAAATCATGAACAATGCACATCGAAGAGAGATGGTGAAGAGGAGGGCATTTTGGTTTGAAGAAGGAATTATTATTATTAATTAAATGCTCTTAAATCTGCCTGCTTATATTTCATGTGTCACATGCTACCTTATTGTTTTGTAGCTCAAAAACCATTATTAAATCAAAATCAGCAAATAGCAACAGAATAGCAGAGTCTTCACTGCTTTGTGTTTGATTACTTTTTCTGCTGGTACAATCCACTGAATTTTTATATTGGTACCAGTTTTACAGTGACTTGTATTTGGACATTTAGTGGTCCACACACCACAGTTTAAAAAAGCTTGCACAGTGATATTATACATCCATACATTTATATCACCCAATTATTCTTTCTTAAAATCAACATTTAATCATATTTTGGAATCATTTCCAACCGTAATCACAATTGCATAGCAAGAGGCCACTGCTCTCCAGGAAAGAATTACTGGCGCAATATAAAAACTGATATTTATGTTTATTATTCTGAATAAGTACTATAAAATTAATCTGTTCATATGTGCAGCCTCAGGAAACATAAAGCTGCTTTACAGTAATGAAGTGTTTTACACTACAAACGGCCCCAAAGGCCAGAATTCTGCAAGTGCAAAGCTAACTGCCGGTCAGAAACGTCTGTATCTAAAACATTCTTCATTGCACATAAAACCAGTCTGTGCCAAATGAAAACTGAAACTGAAACTGATATAGGCTAATCACAAAACTCCAGAAAGTGAAATCTCTCTCTCTCTCTCTCTCTCTCTCTCTCTCTCTCTCTCTCTCTCTCCCTCTCTTTAAGGACAACGCTCGTCAGGGTTCAGAAGTGATGAAAATATTTTGGTCTCTTCCCGCTTTCCCATAAATTCAGGACTGTGGAGTCAAAGAGCAGTCTTCATCATAAACCAATCATTATACTCTGCCAGCACTCTGACAGAGGGGCATATAACATATAAAGACAACGGTGTTAGAAATGAGCATTATTTGCCCTCCACAAGTAATCAACAGTTCTGCAGCTTTCTTATTTCTAGTGCACAAGCTGCACAACACGGTTCCAAAGTAGGACATTTTTAATTGTCTGTTCGCAAAGCTATTTTGGATTTCCCAGTTGTTTTGTATTGGACCGAGTCCCAAGGCAAACTGAAATATTTAGAAGCGCACCATTTCTCTTTTTTTCCACTCCAGCACGTGCTTGAGCAAACTCCAAAAGTCATTAAACAAGGGCATTTGTTCTCTGATTACTACGGGCTTAAAATAAATGTGAAAAGTGACAAGGGCTGGCCGATAAA
Organism: Conger conger; assembly: GCF_963514075.1. Classification (NCBI taxonomy): domain Eukaryota; kingdom Metazoa; phylum Chordata; class Actinopteri; order Anguilliformes; family Congridae; genus Conger; species Conger conger. The sequence continues at coordinate 8,247,023 of NC_083767.1, forward strand.
GCCGTCAGAGGCTTCCCAGAAGTGCGTGCGCTATCCGCCGAGGACGAACTCGGGAGCATCGGCTTACTCAGCGATCGCCGCTGATTTACACCTGCTTCGGTTATTTTAAATCCTTAAATAAATCACGTGAAACATCTATTCCGATTTTCTCCCGGTCCCTGGTTGAAAGTGTAATGCATTGGGTGCATTATCAAGTGCACTCGCCTCTCTGCACGGCGTTTATAATTTCAGCTCGTTAACGGAAAAAACACAAGGTTCAGTTACGGTTAGAACCGTTTTATAGGGTCTATGGTTAGAACACAGCGATGGTCTTCCAAACTCGAATTCAGAGTGCTACCTGCTTGCTGACATCGCCCCCTGTTGGCATCTCAGCACATTGTCCCTTTTGCACAGTGAGAGTGCGAATGCTCCCATTACTCTGGTAACTGAAGTTAACTGTCATATAAAATGTTCTTGAGTGTCGGGTATAAAAATACAGTAAACTGAATGATACCCCTCCCCCCTCCTTCCCCCAAAAAACAGTGGCGTAACCAGCGCATATTTACAGCAGCATTTACAGTTCCATCTGTTACTCTGGTAACTGTGTTTAACAGTCAAATAAACATCTTGAAATACAGGCGCCTCTGCAGTGACCCTTGGCCCCCCCGCCCTTAATTTTATCACCATATTTCACACAGGGCAGAGCAACTGACTGTCCAGGAATGATATTCCCTCTGTTTTTATAGCACTCACTTAATTTATGCAGGTTAATGTCCCCATAAAACAAGTTAACATTTTTTCAATGCAGCCAATCATAAAACACAATCCATTTGGGCGCACACCTGGCGGCCTTGTAAACAAACATGTCATGGAAGCAGTGATGACCTCATCATGTGCTGTCAGCTCAAGGATGAAGTTACTACCTGTGTGGTTGTGTTCTATGCGTGCTATGCTCTGCCTCCTAGGCCAGCCCACCCCCCTAAACCTCAAGCCGTGAAAAGGGCGGGGTCACATCTGCCCGCGATGCACCATCGCACGCCCCGTCCAATAAAGATGTCCGATCACAAGACTGATTCCTGATACCTGACTGATTAGTGTTTGGACGCTGTACACTACAGTAAATGTCACCACAACAGAACCTCGGACAGGCGGCTGTTTTAGGGAGCCATTAACTTGAGGGACAGACACCATAAATCTGTTTTTCTTCTGTCCTCCACACTAAGGTGCCACTCAGTGCTAAACCTCTCGGCTGTTCTGCTCCAGAAAGGCTACATTCGGCTGAAAAACGGAGCTTGGCAAATTTTCCCGAGTTCAGTTTTATTGCCATGAAAATGGAGAGGAGCAGAACTGACAGGGGGGGGGGGAAATGTTAACCCTAAATATCGCCATACTGGCTTTACCAGACACCATCACTAAGGGCAACTAGACGCAGAGCAAATACAGTTTAGGAACACATGTTTTTAAGGACGACAGCTTTTCAATAAATGAGTTCATCATTCATAATGTGTCCTAAAAAGTCAAACATTCGTAAGAAAAGTGTATATGATATCCAATTACATTTATAAACCCTTTCATACATCCATAGGCATCTATGAATGCCAATTTGAATCACTCCACTACCTTGCTAAAACAGTGTGCAGTGCACATATAATCATCTTGCCACAGTATATAGTATAATCCAGTCAAATATGATGAAATTGTAACACGTCATTTAAATCAAAAGTCTGCCATGTGATACTATGAACTGAGTATAACACTGAATAAAAGCCCCATCTTTTACATTTCTACTTTTGCGTGTAGATATTAATGCGACACACCACATAAAATGTGAAGGATGCACTGTATTATAAGTAATCGCATCTGTGACGCAAGTGACTATACAGCGCAAATCTAAAAATTCACGCTGAATAGTCTGAGCTTCGCAATACAAGCTGCACAATACACGAGCTGACCTCCAGCCCCTTAACGCGCGTCAATGTTGTTCCGTGTATTACCAACACACTCACAAAGTAGGCTAACTCCGCCATTTTCTACAAGCGAACTGTCGACTGCCCACGCTCCTATTCTTCAGTCTCCCTGTCCTTGCCTTGTCTTGTGTCCAGAAATGGTCAGCCTAAAGCCACAGGTAAGGTTACCCTGGGGGGGGGTGGGAACATGCCCAGTAACACCTGCGACAGGGAGATGCCGCTGTGACGCATTGGTGACAGCACTGGGCTACTGAATGGAAAAACCAGTCTTTGTCCCCCCGGGTGGAAGGCGACTCTACTGAATTATGAATAACCTGAAGGCAATATCCAGCAATATAAATGCTTCGCATGGATTCTTAATTTATTGGATCAAATAGAAAAGCAATGAGTGCAAATTTCCCAAGATATCAGCCATGGAAAAAATAATCATAGCCATAAGAACAACATTAACATTCTCAGGCGTCAGTTACAAATTCTTCAGTTTTGCATACGTACAGTATCTGTGTCACAATGGGTCACTTTTCCACTGACTTTCCACTGACAAAATGTTGCTCGGTCCTTTTTTGAATGCTGAAACAGGCCAGTAAGGATAGGAAAGGAGCACCACAACTGTAATGTCTCCTGTAATATCCTAAAACATGTAAATGTATCCGAGACAGCCATGCATGACAATATTGCAGGTTTAATCATACCAAACATATTCCAGTCCTGACAAAATATGTACCTTCTCTTATCGGCAGTGCTCAGCCAAAGATAAGACATCTAATATAAAACTGCATCTTACCAAAGCATGAAATTGAATGTAAAATTAATTTATGTCCATTCTGAAAAGCAACACGTAAGATATAACTGCAATAACCATGATTGCACGAAACGTATTCGGATCTCACCCAACAGAATCACGGAAAGAGAGTTATTTGGAAAGATTCAAGACATAGATTGGGTTGAATTTCTGGCCGTTATCTTAACGATAAGTCACCAAACTGTCACACTGTCGCGCATGCCATGTTACCTTGGAGTAGCGAAGTGCTGATATTTGTGTTTACATTATATTCTTCCTTAATTAAAATTTATCAACAAATTCCAAACTTTTGCTGTAAAATGTGTTGTCTTGCGCTATTCTATTTAAACATAAGCAAAGATATGCAATATTTGAAAATACTACAGGAAGGAATGAGGGCAAATTACCAAACTGACAGAATTGTATCCTCTTAACACCTTGAAGAGTAGTAGAATGTTCTGTAAAAATTCTAAGCGAGTGTTCTAGAACTTTGAGTTACCAGTACTGATTGTTACATCAGCATTAGAATGTTCAGTTAATTATTCTGACATTTCCTCCTGCCAAGTTCGATCAGGAAGTCTCCCTCAGGAGAAGACAGGAGAGCCCAGCCTGTAGAGAGCAGCAGTGTGTCCATGGGCGATACAAGCAGCTTCTCTCTGCAACTTCTAACCTCTCGCTCACTTCCACAGAAGGTCAGAAATCTCTGCATCTCGAACGCTGGCTTTGGAGGTACATCTTTCCTTAACACTGACAGTCCCGGGGCTATAGTACATACCATGAATACAGACAGACCACCTTCAGACCCTCCCCATTGTGCTATGGTGAAGCCTGTACATCTCAGCTCCAGAATACGGCCAGGACCGTCATGTACAATGCAATATTTACGCAGCCCAGGTGACTGGTTGTAGGATCTCTATGAATTATGCAGAGAACAACAGAACCTCAAAGAGCACTCATCTTTTTTTAAGCACAGATCAGGTTGCTGGATGAGGGGGCAGTCATGTCGGACACCGGTAGAAGGAGGAGAGGTGGGCAGAGAGGGAGAACACCCAAAGAACACTCCTCCTCTCCAGCCGTCAGAACACAGGTGGAGCCTATGCAGGGGGCCACTAGGCTATAAAAACACACCGCCTGGATTGGATGATCATCTGGCTGAATATTTATCTATTGCAATTAATACTGAATACATCTCTGCTGGAAAGCAAGCGACAGCAGTTTAAATAAATATGTTATTCAATCAACAGGAACTCTGTTCTATCTATTGCTATAAACTAATAAATTATGTTTAACGAAGACAATGTCTTCTCACCATGACAACAGGACCTTTGTCTGCCTACTCTCAATGGAAATGAGTGCCTAACAACAATGGAAATAAGTCACTTACAGTGGACCTGAGATGGGGGGGGGGGGGGGGGGGATGCAGATCAGGCCCCCGCGGTGGGAAGAGCCCACATGCACAGTAACATCCACATGACAGGCACGCCGCGGAGAACAAGCTGCTTCTATCCCGGTCAGGAGTCTCTCTTCATTGGCTGGGAGACGAGGGTTTATGTACACTGCACACACAGAGATCCACGCAATAGCCTGAGGCCTGCAACGGACTGTGAGAGAAACCATTTCCTATAAGAGGGCATTTGGTCAAAAGAACTCAAAGGAGTTCTGCCAGCAGGCCTTTGTAGTAGGCCAATGTAATGATTATTATGTGGTTAATGTTTGAGCAAGCCAAGTCGGCGAAATGTATAATGTAGCCTTTCTGGAAAAAAGGTCACCTTCATAATAACTATTTGTATTATAACAACACAAATAATAATAATCCTCATCACATGATATGTAATAATGTGATGTTTCTCATTTATATTATACCTGAATAATACATTTTTGTGATACTTGTATCTCTGTAATATTGCATACTTTCTTAAAGTTCTGCTTTTAACAAGCCTTTATTCTGCAATGGCAAGAAGACATATGTTGTTGGACGAGATGAAATAATCCCTTTCAGTTTCACATCAACAAATTCAGAATGAGGTCAAATTTGAGGAACATAATAGTGAGTTTCCTCATTGCAATATCTAGCTGGTACTGAAAAAAAGAAAAAAAAACTCGATTAAAGAAACTTTAACAAAAACATAAATATGTAGAATTAAGAGTAGTTTGTGTTAAGACGGGAAACCTCACAAATATACTGTATATATTGATGTCGGTCATGCTACCTTTGTTTTACATGTAGTTTTACCGTTTACCAGATGGTGGCGAACATACTCATCATGAGACAAACCAGAAAGGCTATACACATTTTATACACACTTTTTACCCCCTTATCTTGGAAATGACACTAGCATACTAAAAATAGCAGACCTGAACGTCACATGTCGTTGACTTAAAAAGGTTACAGTTTCCTGCTCTAAAATGTAGTTTCAGCTCGCACTGACAGAAATGCACAGCTCATAATGATACTGGGTTTTGGTTCTTCAATTTTATTTGGCAAGCTCGCAACGACAGATGCATTCTTCAGTTAACTCACGCCACGTATACAATCACATGACCTTTTGTCTCTTTTCGAACGGCTTTTTGATGGGTTTGTTTCGCAGAATTGATTGTTACTTATCAGCCATACATAACAATAATAGCTGAAAAGTGTTCATCATCATCCGGACCCCTACCCCGACTCCACACCACACCACACCACACACCCCTTCGCCGCAAGTGGCTGTCGTCGACATCCGTCAGACAACCGCCACCACTGCCCCTTCTCGCCGTCCTCTTCTAAAGCACGATCGCAGCCGAGCAACGCCTCTAATGTGGACTGTTGCCTTCGGATTGGTCTATTTATCACGTCAATTCAAACGTGGGCCAATCCCTAACAACACCAACTCCCAACAACAAGAACGCACGGCGGACCACCACGGAAAACTGTTACGTGAGTCAAAATTCTTACGCGTTTTACTTGCATCTCATCGCACGAACTCACCGAGTACCTAGCTGCCCTTTTTTCAAGAATCAATTCTTAAAAAATCATGTCACCATAACGTGCTTTTTATCACTATATTTTTCCGCGCGATCACGTATCTGGCCAGTGCTAACAGCTTTGACATCAAACGCTCGATGGTGGTCATGACATCATCAGCAATGGCATGTTTCCCAGTTCATGCATCGTATCTAAGATAGTGACATATTTGTAAGCCAAAAATAAACAATTTAAACATGCGAGCTAGCTGTGCCGTAAAATAATTTACATGAAACGTCTTTACGCAAATCCCTCAGTGCTGTGAAAAAAAATACATGGAAATGTTGCTCGTAAAACGTAAAGCCCATACATCCATCCAGCTGTAGCCATCTCATTTTGTTACGAAATGTGCTAGTTTGGATTTGAAAATGAATGCTTGAATGTTTTGTAAGCACATCGTTGGGGCTTATCCGGTGTACGTGCAGGAATGCTCACGGTTCTCTGTCTCTGCAGTGCCGGTTGCCGGGATGGCGAAATACAAACTCTTTCTGCTGAGGCACGGGGAGGGGGCGTGGAACATAGAGAACCGCTTCTGCAGTTGGGTGGACCAGAAGTTGAGCGAGGCTGGCGTGAAGGAGGCCCAGGAATGCGGTCGACTGCTGAAGAAGCGAGGGTATGAATTCGACCAGGTGTTCACCTCACTGCTGAGCCGCTCCGTCCACACCGCCTGGCTGGTCCTGGAGGCCATGGGGCAGGAGTGGGTGCCCGTGGTCAAGTCCTGGCGGCTGAACGAGCGCCACTATGGCGCCCTGATCGGGCTGAACCGGGCGGAGATGGCCCTCAACCACGGGGAAGCCCAGGTTAAAATATGGAGGAGGAGCTACGACGTCACGCCGCCTCCCATCCCGGAATCGCACCCTTACTTTTTTGAAATCTACAACGACCGCAGGTACACCTCCTGCGATGTGCCCAAAGAGAGCCTACCCCGGTCAGAGAGCCTGAAGGACGTCCTGGATAGACTCTTGCCCTACTGGGAAAACGTGATTGTGCCAGAAATCAAGAAAGGCCAAACGGTACTGATCTCGGGGCACGGAAACAGCTGCAGAGCCCTGCTGAAACACATCGAAGGTACAAACTAGAACCGTGTCCATCAGCTTATTCATGCACTTGTATTTTTTGTTTGGTTAATTATTTGCGGGTATGCCCAGTCACTTGCAGTCCCAAGAAGAATCACGAAAAGTTTGGTTCTTAACATGGCATCCAAAACCTAATAGGAATCGAATAAGACAAGCTGACACAATGCGTATCAGAGGAGACATTTGGTTGAAGTTACTCCCTGTTTTGAAAGTACAACTATTTTATATTTACACAGTATTGTCAATGAAACAAGTGTCTGTTGGATCAATGTCTGAAGATCACTATGCATCCTCATTTGTGGTTTTACGATTTCTAAGGATTTAAAAAGCAGATCTGCTACATTTCAAAATATGTGTGCTTAATTTGTTTGAATTGGGTTTTTTTTTGGTTTTGGTTTTTTTTTTTCAAAGTCAATGCATGAGGTGAAGCCATACACAGATTTTCACTTCCGTTACATTACAGTTACGATCTAAAGCAACTTGCAGTTGGTTAGACTGAGCAGGGGAGGATCCTCCCGGCAGCAATGTGGGGTTCACAGGCCTTGCTCAAGGGCCCAGCACCTGCACTGATCTTATTGTGGCTACACCTGGGCTTGAACCACCAACCTTAGCCGCTAGGTTACATGCTGCTCACTTCATCCTGCCCTGTTCCGCTCTCATTCCGTTCCGTCGATGTCTTTTGTTCCTGACAAGGGATCTCGGATGAGGATATTGTCGGCGTTACTCTGCCCACCGGAATTCCGATACTCCTGGAGCTGGACGAGGACCTCCGCCCTGTGAGGCCGCGGCAGCTCCTGGGAGATCAGGAGAAGATCCAGGCCGCCATCAAAAAGGTGGAGGACCAGGGGAAGGCCAAGCGAACAGGAAAGTGAGGGGCGGGGAGGTTAGCAGAGCTGGTGTGTGCCAAGAAATGCTTGTGTGGCTCAAGATATGACACGGTCACACCTCGTAGCTGTTTTTGTTTTTGCCTTGATATTCAGACCCAGGAAACCAGGTGAAGTGAGATAACTGTGTAATTAACTGCTTTAATTGATCAATTAAGTGTGAGTAACAATGAAAGCCCTCCAGTGGCTTTCCAGGACCAGGAGTGAGGGCCACTGACACATAGGTAATGATCCATATTGGCTTCCCTTTGATTGATCTACTACTGACCTATTCTGCTTTGACATAACATAAGAAATGATCATATTTGGTGTAAGCAGGTTCGGGTAAGCTACTAGTACAAAGTTTGCAGCATAGGTTTGTAATATTGTGGCATTTTGCAATAACTAGGGGTAGGTAGTTACACTGGTTTTCTTTTTTTTGTTTTGGGTTTTTGCACTACCATACTGTGTAATTGTGTGGTCATCCATTTAATCTTTTCCAAATTCTTTCCATATTTCTGGTGGTCCCTGAAAAGCATGTAACCCAGGAGGAACCATTGTGGACCTAAAAAGCACACTTTTCCCTTTAGCATAATTTCTTATTTTTCTGAAAAGGGAGCACAGCTTAACTTTCCATCCAACTGGCATACTGTACATTCATGAAGAAGCGTAGCTGAAACATTCGTTTTCATTCCTAAGCAGAGATGTTTAAAATAACACCCTATTTGAGCAGCACCACATTTATGTAAATGGTAAATGGTTGGAATTTATATAGCGCCTTTATCCAAAGCGCTGTACAATTGGTGCTTCTCCATTCACCCATTCATACACACACTTGCACACTGACGGCGATTGGCTGCCATGCAAGGCACCGACCAGCTCGTCAGGAGAATTTAGGGGTTAGGTGTCTTGCTCAGGGGCACTTCGACACAGCCTGGGCGGGGGATCGAACCGGCAACCCTCCGACTGCCAGACGACTGCTCTTACTGCCTGAGACATGTCGCCATTGTGCGTTTGCCATAGTTTCCTTAGTCATTGACTTTGGCTTTAACTGCAATTAATGCATTAATGAAGGTACTGTATATTGCATCATACAGTATAAGGAAGTGCTGCCAGTTCTATCTTTGTTATTTAAATGACATTCCATTTACGTAGGCAAAGCATTGTACTCGGTATTGAGGAAGTAAAGGACACAAAGTGGTCTGTTTTGGTTTGTTTGAAGACATAGGTGCCTTCAGTAGCTTCTCTGCCATGACTTTCTGCAAGAATAGCTCCTCCATTATTGTGCAGTTTTACCTCATGAGTAAACAACTGCATTTTCTACTGAAACAATAACTTAATTCATAGTCTGGCCCATTTGAGCCAGCACCTGCTATGTACTTGTTCTCTACATGCATTGTATTGGTCTTTACAGATTTAGACCTATCACAGCACTTAATCACTGAAGTTTACCTCACTTTGAATTAACTGCTTCAGTGGTATCAGCCCAAGACTAAGAAATGGATGGCGGCTGGTTTTATTCATATGAGGAAACTTTGTGAACAATATTTATGAAAAATCTTTTTTAAGAATGCACTTTGAAAAACAAGACATTTATTATAATTAAATGAACTTGTGAAATTGGACGAATTTCGAAGGCTGCAATCCCTTCTTCCCACTTGAAATATTTTTGGATGAGTAACTAAAAGTGACATTCATTTAAATATTAATGTGTGATTATGAGTTGTGTGATTGCAAGAGGAGGTTATTAATCAAAGCGCACAGCTGCTTAAATTGAAGCCATCATTAGATGCCATAAGCTGATCCGTATTCGTTCGTATGTATAATTGTTACAAAAATATGGCAGTAGTTGTAAGAAGCCAACCACTTTAAGTGCTGATAGAGCTGTCTTCTTTTGTTACTAATATAAAGTCATCAAATAGTTTGTGATTAAATCATTAATTGTCAATGTAGTATTTTGCCAAAAAACTCTTTTTTAAATTAATATGGCCCCCACCCGATGCACTGTTTAATTTTTATTTATTTTGAAACCAGCAGATGGGATTCTAGTTTTTTTTAAAGAAGATTCTGTTACATTTACAAAATAAAATATAGTATTTTAGATATGGCCTATATTATAATATTTGCATTCTGTTACACATGAAATATGCAGCATTTAATGTTGTTTGATTTAATGCATTCATTGTACTGTGAAATTCAATGTATTTATTTCCTAGCGTATAAGCATGTACATTTGTAGCACTTTTTATTAAGTGTGTTTTTATCAGATTAACTTGGAATAGTGATCATACCCCAGTGTGCACTCTTAAGTAGTTGTCATATTCCAAAAGAAAATGCACTGTATAATTCCATTGTTAACAAAAGAGTACTGATAACATGTTATTGCCGCATGGATGCCCAGTACAGGTTTTGTTTGAATATGTTCAAAAGGGCTGTCTCACCTCATGGCTTGTCTGTAGTTTCGTTTTTTTTGTTTTGTGTCTTTTCATGTTTTTATTTCAGGGAACCACTGTGAATGTTAACCTGTGTTAAAAGGTAGAATTAAGTACCGTAGACACCTGTGTTCGTATTGTGTATTCCCCTTTGCATTGAAACTCGGTTAACTTGTTTTTAATTGATTTGAAATCTGTATGTGCAGAATTGGCTCACATGGACTTGTTTCGAAGATGTTCACATATTGTGATAACAACCCTCTCCAAAACTAACCTGACCAAATAAAAAACAAGTATATAATTAATATGCTATTGGCTGGAGTTGATGAAGATTCAACCTTTTTTGTAACACTAATACATATTTGTTTACTGCTGGGTAATTGCTAATATAGGTTGCATGTTTATACCCATGAATTCTAAGTCTGTGTTCTAGAACTCCATTGCTATCAGTTACCAGTAATGCATTATAATGTTCAGTTAAGAATTATAATTTTACACTTTAAACCTACAGCCTTGCTGTTACAAACCCATTTGCCTTACTGTTATGCTGCACTGCCACCCTCTATGTTGTTATTGTGATGTCACAGTACATCCGTAATCAAACTGTCCAACATTCTTATGTGCTCCATTTAGTTTTGATTGATAATTATTGCATTTGATTATTCATAATTAATTTGAGGTAGCAAACGTTACTTAATTAGGGTTTGATCACAGAGTTCTTAAAGCACTATTCAGCAGAAACAGTCGCAGGTTACCAGGAGGAGGAGCCAAAGCATTGTTTTCACATGTCTGTATAAAGCCTGCAGGAATTCTGTGTTCATTCTCCACACCAGGCATCCTACCCTGTACACTATAGACGGCATGACTGACACTCACTCACACAAGTCAGTATGAATCCTTCAAGGAGCTTTTTTCCTCTTCCAAGGACAAAAAACACAAAATAAGCTTGAAACCTATTCCACATGCATGTAACCAAGTGGAAGTGATGTTTTAAATATGCCGATAATAGTCATGTACCGTGTAATCTGGAGGTATTTGGACAGTAACACATTTTTTGTCGTTTTGGCTCTGTACTCCAGCACATTGGATCCGAATGAAACGGTGAATATGAGGTTAAAGTGCGGACGGTCAACTTCCTTATCTGGTGAACCTCACAGGACTTACAGCCTTTTTTTACACAGAGGGGACCAAATGTAATTGGCCAGTTGGCGTCTCAGCTGTTCTTGGCCAGCTGTGTGTCATTGTTTCGTCAGGTCTTGCACAAGAGAGCTAACAAGAGGTCTAGAGTTGATTGTAGGTCTAGTGCTTGCATTTGAGTCCGTTACTGTTGTCTCCCAACACGAGGACCCAAGAAGAGTCAATGCCAGTAAAGCTGGCCGTCGTGAGGCTGAGAAATCAGTATGAAAAAAAACATTGGATGTGTTCAAATCGGCTGTTTGGCTCCGTAAGAAGCAAAGATCTCATGAATAGCAAACAACACGGTAGACCACAGAATGCCATTGTACTGGACGACCAAAGAATGATTATTCATGATATATTGCTGGCTAGCAATTTTGTGTACTTGGGTAACAGCCCCAGTGACATGCATGAGTACCTTTTTGTAGGCACTTTCCAAACCTTTCTATTTCTGAGTGTGTATCTGTAGTTGTACAATGCAGGTACTGTACGTTGCTTGGAATGAAAGCAATGTACGATCGTCTGCCAAATAGATGTAATGTAATGTAACCGAGAGCAGCGGCCAGCTCGGTCATGGGTGTGTCGGGGCCCCTCGCCCAGGTCCCTGGGCAGATAGAGGGATGGGAGAGCGTCGCTGCCCGTGTTTAGTCTAGCACGGGAGGGGCAGAGGCGACACGGGGCACAGGAAATGAGGTCAGAAGGAGGAAGGGAGTGTTGAATATTGCGTCCTCTGGCGCTGGGGTCATGCAGATGGTCGGCAGGAAAAATAGCTGAATATCAGATTTTATTCACAGTGGGCACAGACAGCATGGGGAAGCTGAGAAACAAGGTGTCGGATGGTTACAACCGGGACCCCCCACACACACACACACACACACACACACACACACTCACACACACCCTATTTGGAAATGTGACATGTCTGTGTTTGTACTTAACTACATGGTTCATCACTGTTAATGTCCACAGCTTAAAGTAGCACGTTAGCCTAGATTCAGGCAACATTCGTCCTTAACATTAATTTAAGGATACGAGTGCTAGTTTCATCGTTCATCAGAAACAAGTTAATTTTATTGATTGTTATAAACTATAACTATGTTATACTATTATTATACTTTTTATTTTGCTTTCACCTCCCTCCCAATAGCTATCCTGTCACTGACTGCAGTCCACTGTCGTTCCATAACAATGTACAACGGCTGCTCACTTGTACACATCTTTCTGAAATATATTTTTGCACCATATCACATTCTGTCTCTGGTTCATGCCTGCAGGCTTCAGGGTATTAATTTTTCATGAGTAATAATGAGCCAGAAGAACAGTAATCGGGGAAGACAGGGAGGCTGTAGGCCCTGGACTGGATTGCCATTTTGCTGGAAGGAAGGAAGAAATCCTCTGCATACGTGCATACGTTGCCATGACAACTGCAGTCACTCACTTACATACTGAAGGTCATTGCACTTGCATTGTGTGGCAGTGGTGCCGGGGGTCCTGGGAATTGTATTTTTTGTGTTCCCTCAGGTGTTACCAACTCTTCACCTTTCCCGGAGCAAAAGTGCAAGCTTTAGACTCACATATATCTCACAATTGCTATGCGGTCTATTCGTTTTATCAGATGGTTTACATTTCTGTATTAGACACAGACCTGTCAGTTTTATGTGTGTGTGTGGGTGTGTGTGTGTGTGTAATATCCCTATTAGTAGAATATACCTGTGTTGAAATATATTTGTGTTCAAACACAGCCCATCTTTACAAGTGCAAAGATATCTGTGTACACCTCCTTCTGAGAAAACACCATCTTTTGAATTAGCAGTACAAACCACTACTCCAAAAATATAAATGACGACGGTCTCCAGAAATATGAGCATGTGTAGAGTGATTGTCAAATGCTTCCTGATGTAATGCAACAATTTCAGTCCTAATTGTTTCATATGTTTTCAATCCAATGAGGTTTCCATTTAATTGAACAGAAAGAGTGCTGTCATTCTATATGATAAATGCACAAGCAGAATCAGTTTAAATATGACAGAGGGAAGAAGTCATGAGGTCCTGGAAATTATGTTGATGTGTTTAAATAGGGTTTCAGATTTGGCTCCTGCCTCTAGCCAGAACTATGTCATCACAAGGCCCCGTGTAGAGCAAAAAGTTCTCACGCCAAATTTCCCAAAGAGAACTTTGTAATAGAAGTTTTTAAAGGCATTCTAAAATAAGAGTGTGTCTGTGCTTTATAAATAGCATTGTGTCCTATTATGGTGGAGTTTTCGTTTTACTTTCTTACTTTTTTCAATAAATATGTAACTGGCAGTGAATTCTGGAGAACTTTGAGAAAGCACAATTGCTTTTTATCGAACTCCCGAGATTCCTTTTTGATGACAAAAACTTGTCGAGTGATGTAATGTTGGTGTAAGCATAATCACAACTCACTGGCTTTTGCACTGTCAGATATTGTCATGTAAACATGACAAAAATGTGTTGTGTTTATACGATAGCTAGCATAACCATCAGTTCAACTTCTACTTCTTCTACTTTTTAATTAGATCAGTTACAGCAGTGAGTTAGCAATAGCATTCATCCAATCTGTTGTCATTGCTGCTTATGTTTAAAGGATGCTTGTTTAAGACTTATGGCTGTTGCTGGATAGTTCCACTTGAAACAAAACCACAATCTCACTTACAGACGAGAATGCCTGAGTCCATGCCAGGAAGGTCAGAGGTCAAGCTTTATCCTTCAGTGGCCTAATAGCACGCAATATGTAATTGATCGTAATTAATCATTTATGTATTATGGGATGGAAATTACCCAAAGAGGTTACAAAGGACAAAAGCAGGAAAATGTTCAAATCCATAGTCATTATGTTACTTTAATCCAAGTACCCACAAAGGAACGTTGTATTTCACCAGTCCAGAATGGAGGTTTTTTTTTTTTTACTGGAAAAACAAAGGCTACCTAGAAATTAAACAAACCAGGCATATAAAAGTATTGTTTTGTTTTCATCTTCTGTTTTTCATCATTTTCTGTAATTGAATTGATTCAGGGAAATAAGCAGCTGTATAAACGAATAGAGTGCAAAAAAAGAAGGACATGAAAGTTCAGTTAGTTCCCCTGGATGAAGGAATCTTTTGCGTAAATAGTGCTTTCCTGTATTTGTCCTGCAGTTCAGTTGCCGGTGCCCAACAGTGTTGCCTGACGCTGTGAGTGTTTTATTGCTAAAACGATAACATTGGGATATAATGTCGTACATTTTCTCGAACCACACCTGACTTCCCCAAAGCCACTTACTCTTTTCGTGCCTGTCCAATAAGGCACACGAGCATTTCACTGACCGAAGGCAAACATATCGAGAGTAGCCACTGCGGTGTGTGGGTGGGGGTGGGCAGATCAAAAGAAAAGTCCTGCTTTAATTTGGACGGCTTTGATGTTTGAAGTTTGTTGCAGATTCATTACTCTACCACGGAGCTGAAGATCAGAGGGTCTGCAGACGGGAGGCTGATCTCTCTAGACAGCGCAGGAAAGAGCCGGTACTTTAGGACGTATAGTCCACTGGAGAATTTTGGTACTGTTTACACTGAATTATGGAGCAGTCTTTCTAACGTCTCCATGGTAACTCATATCTGATATTTAGGTGCAAAATCCAAATATAATTCACTGCGCATACGAACTATATACAGGCCACCTGTTCTGACAGATGTGCAGTTTAGCATAAGACATCACCTTTTCCTCATGCATCTTATAGTAAATGCATCTCTGGAATGACACCTCACTCATCCAGAGACTGCTGAAACTGAGCCAATTTAGAGGTCTGCAAATTATGGTTGATCAAATTGTAAAACGCATTCTAGATTCCATTTCATAATTCAACGATTTACTACTGCTTTAAACCTTTAAGAATTATTTATACTTGTAATCTAAATATAATCAAATCCAGATAAATGTATAATGCTGGCATCTGTTCTGCTGAAGTGCAGTCAAGTTTTTTTTAATGCAATTACATTATTTAATGGATAGTTGAATTCTCTAATCCAGCCAATCGTTTAAAATAAACTGCAGCTATTTTACTTGTTATATGTCCAAGATCATGACACAAATCCAGTTTTTTCATGGGGATTGTGTTTTTACTTTAGTAAGTGATCTAATTTGGCCTCATAATACGCAGCAGGAGGCAAAAGGCACAACTTGAACTTCATAATAATCTCAGCCAAGTGCCAAGAACATTGTTCCGTAAAAGAACAGTTGTGAATATGTACCGTCTTATTTTGTGCCGCGATTTCATCCGCATCTGATAAGCGGATTCATTAGCAACCATCTGATAAAGCAAGTCCTTAAATAGACAGCTCCAGGACTCTTCCCTGAAGGCCAGAGCTCCCAGTGCAGTGTTGCTGTGTTTACACGAGGGCTTCTTTCCTTAAACACGGCTGATGGAGTAGGTACAGCGTAGTCGCCATTTGCCAAATATGTCCAAAGGCGATATTAACTGCCCTGCTCAAAGGAGGCAATAATCCTGCCAGGGTTACTATAACCCAATCCATCGCTATGACAAACACCCAATAACAGGGTATAAATATAGAACATATAAATATAGACTGAAAAAATACTCCCCAGAGCAAAAAAATTGACTATTTCCCCCCTCTTCTTCTTTGGAGCAGTTTGGGTTCCCCATTTTGCTAGATTTGGGGCTCCTCTTGATATACAGAAGGTTGTTGTATAATTTCAACATTGTCAAAAAAATATTGAAATATGAACCAATGAACCTTTGTATATTTGTTTCTTGTCTTTGCTAATTGTACTTCTCTTTAATGGCTCACAAGAGGAGATTTGTAGAGTTCACGTTCAGACATTAGGTCTCATAACACATAATATCTTTGCGCTAAGTTCACAAGGAACTGGGGGAAAGAACTGTTTTCCTCTACTGCGGGCGAACGAGAGAGGCGTTTGAGCTGCTCAAGTGCCTCTCTGGCGTGGCATTAGGGCAAAAAAGGTCACAAGCTGGGCATAAATTGGGCCGGAGCCAGCCGTGACATTAGGGTACAAAGGAAGGATAGAAGTGCCCCTTCTTGGCAGGACCCACCCTGGTTAAACAAAGGTTGAACAAGGCAAGCGAACATCAGCACTCGGAGCGAAAAGGGCAAGGGCGGGCCACAGTATGTTTTAAATCAACTTTACAGTTTCTATAAATCCAACAGGAGAAATCCAGCAATTATTATGTGCCGTGTTCCTTTTAGACATAAACTGAATCTTACTATGAACTCACATTATCAGATTGGCAATGCGCCGCGATGTCGTTTATCATATTAGATGAGATTACGGTTATGTTCTCGTATCAATGTTATTATTTCCACGCGTTGTGTGGTGGGACGTGGGTAGAGTACGAGGTAACACAAATTCACATCACTAGAGATAAGGTCAGGATCATGGCTCAGGTACTTCCTCTATAACATGTGCGGTTTACCTAATTTGGCGTGCCGCAGCCATACATGTCTCAGTTGTAAGAAGGGAAATGGGAATGTGTGGGAGACAGTAAAACACATACGTCATTTGGAATATTTAACTCGAACTTAAATTCCGTCCTTCATTCCAAAGTAGGCTATAGATTCCACTCCAATTACGCAATGGCTCACAGAATGTGTTTTTTATTTAAAATACGGATGTCCATGTCCATGACCACCGATATTCCAATATCGGTGGTCATTTACAACCTTCACAGAAGTAGGTTTTTTTGGCCTCCCCTAACGCGTGAACTGAAACTGAATGTCAGTAAATTATGTATTCTAAAACAATGAGGGGAAACATGGTTTCTGTTGCGTCCTATTGTACAATATGTTTCGGTAAAATTGTACTTAAGTCGTTGATGGAAATACTAACGTTTCCTTAGGTCATGGTCATAGTTTACTCAGTGCACATGGAGATGTAGCCTACATTAACAAGCGATCACTGTAAAGTCCTGCGTGTTGCTTGTTTGGATAGCATGCCCACGTATAGGCGCAAACCGTCGATTTCCATTGATAATTAGTAGTCTACTACAGTCGGTATAGAAACAAAGGGAAACAGCATCCAAACTTGCGCTATAGAAAAAGCCTCCGTGCTCATATCAGCATCCAGTTACATGTTTGCATTTTATATAGTTTTATTTGAAAGCTGAAGTGACATAATAATCTGCCCTGCACTTGTCCTTTGTGTGGAAACTCATCCCAGCTGATCGTTGTTTTATCTGTCACTGAGAACAAAGGAGTAGCTATCTGTGCCACTGCGCGGCTCCGGAACAATCGCCCTGTTGTTGAAGGTGCGCGTAACCATTCAGAGATGTGATCGACAGACGAAAAGCATCGCACGGTTCGTGCAATCCCGTCTAAGACTCGTCATCGTTATCGCTAGCATCATCACCACCATATAACGATAAACACTTAAACATGAAGATCTTTACGACCATAAATCAATAGTTTGTTGATATTTTATAACGTGCACGGTGTTTTCGTTAAACATGTTGGCCAGACAGTCTGAAATCGACTTATTTAGCCTCCACAATCTACATTGTTGCATAGCCCTGGAGCACTTTTACGGATTGTGTTGTCCATTTCGTGTGAACACTAGGACTTGTAGAATAGTACTTACAGGCACTATATTAGAAAAACAAGAAAGACACTTGACAAATGATGTTGGTTTGTAGTTGTTCCCGGCGGGGGTGGGGATCTTGGTGAAAGGTTGGTTCTGTTATTAGTGTATTTTGTGGTCGGGGGTGAGGGCTTGGGAGGGGGATACAAGTGTGGAGTATTGTGCACACTTTGCTAAACGGTTGATTATTTTTTACTTTGAAGTCGTCGTGTTTTATCATTCATTCCACGGCACGTTTCTCCCTGCGTCTATAAGCGTTCAAACAGACCCCCGCCCCCCTCTTCGCCAAGATTAACATTTCCTATGATTGTTCCTGACACAGGATTTTCTACCAGGGGCCCAGTGAAGGATAACCAAAAAAGGACATGCTGCGAGTGGGTTTTGGCAGCCCTTTCGAATTTTCTGAGCTTTTTTAGGCCTTGGTATTTTTATTTATTTATTTTGCGCGAACTGCGATGAACGGCTCGTGCTGCTGGCCAGCATAATTATATGCGAGTTTCTCAGACCGAGCCGAACCCACTGAAGTCTTTGAGCAGCTATTGGCTAGTAATTAGGATACAGCGCGTATATTGCATGGCAGTGGCTGCCAATTGTAAACATAAGATATGCGCGATGATTTTTTTTAAGGGAGGGGCTAAAACTCGCCAGTAGTTTTATTCAATAAGGATCTTGCAATTGAAGTACTGCGTCTATTCTGCTTGCTTCTGTGGCTGTTTTGAAATCCAACAAAATACCAAACTTTACTCGCCATCTGTGCAGGTAAGTTCTTTATTTGCATCCATTATAACATCAAGTTTACTTCTCATCGCTGTATATTCATCAAGTAAAAATAAATAAGTTGATATGCAGCAAAAGCCTTGGCACAGTCTATCGGGCTCATCCTAACATCACGCTATGTCTTTATTCCGCGACCTTTCTTTTTTAACGTTATTTCTGACAACACCGCATCCTAAACGGGATGCTCAACTACATTCTTATCTAATGTTTTACTCCTGCAATCGACTGCTCCGTGGAACGTCACGCAACGTTATAGCCTACATGAAATGAAGCATCGCATTTGTCTTATCACGTAGCCTACTGGTAGCATTAATAGTAAGTTTGCGAACTTTTTTGGGTGATTTCTGCTGAAAAAAGAAGATCAGCAAAACTACTGTTATTGGCGTTGCAACGTAAATATTATTGGCAAGAGCAACTTAAATATTGGCAAGAGCAGGCGTCGCGCTCGCTTGGACTGGAATGTTTGAGTTCTTGGATGCGTCAGCTTCAGATTGTTATCGAAGGAGAACGAGGGTCGGAAACGAAGCGGGCTTCTAAAGAGTTTTTGTCTGGCAAGAATCGCTTGAGTCCTTTAACTAGCAGGGAAGATCAGGGCCAGTTAATAACTAACGACTCCGTTTCTGTCCATCTGTTAATGTGTTTGTTTAGGACCAATAGTAACGTGTGAGGGGAAGCACTTGAGGTGGAGAAGTTACCACATTGGCTTACTGTAGCCTGCTGCATGTACACCGTACTTCCCAGGAGTAAGCCTAGAGGTGCTGAGAAATTAGCCCTTTGTAAGATAAAAAACATTTGAGATACAAACGAGTTAGAATGTTTGTAGGCCCTGCATCAGCCTTCACGACTCAACTGTTGGGCTTTCTTTTTCGGTGTGAAGAAAGTACACATAATGTGACAGTTTTCCACCACTAGCATCTCATGAATGTTGACAAACAGGCAGAAAAATATATTATGAACAATTCATATTTTACTGTGTAGTGAGAATTCAGGCCCTATTTTAATTTAGTACATAAAAACAATTGTGATGTTTTGCCTTGAATCCCAAAACACAATATGCAATATATAAAATTGTTTTGAAGGAGTGCATACCAGTCTGTGGAGTTGCTGTGCTCAAACACCATAATCTTTGTTGGCTGTGCTTTGTGGATGGTGCTTTGTGGCCAGTGGTTCAGGGGTAGTGCTACAGTACATAGGCAGGGGTTCGAGAGCCTTCAGTTCACTCTGCAAATGACAGCCTTCCCATTTCATTTGGCAGGAAATTCTCCTGAAAAATCTCGAGTAATGAGTATTCACCCTGCCTCTGGAGTCTCCTCTCAAGAGGAGCATGGGGGGGTCGTTGGATTTGGGGGGGGGGGGGGCGTGGTGTGGACCACTTCTGTTCTCAGTTACTCCGGCCTGGGGTACCAGGGGCCTGGCCACCGTCCAATCGGTGGCCTCTACCCTGTTCAGACCCAGCCAATAATTAAGCAGGAATCTTTAATACAGCGCAGCTACCGTCGGTAGAATGCGATGATGTAAAGCTGTGCTCAAATCAACATGCATGTTCGGCTTCTACTGCTTTAGGACTGGTGGGGCGGGGGGGGGGGGTTCTGTAAAGGGTTTTACTTATGATATACCCCCACTCCCTCCCCACACACACACACTCACACAGGCACAAGGCACTGCAGTCAGAATGCACAGAATGCTTCTTATTTAAAACCGCAAACATGGGAATAATATACAGGGACTTTGGCCAGAATATGTAGCCTTGCATATTTCCAGCGCTGGAGAGAGAGTCTCTGGTGAGCGGGAGCTGTGTTTGATCAGATGGCAGAGCGGGGGGAGCAGGAATCTCGGCCGGCCCTTATAAGGAACGGTTTGGACCCGGTGACTGATGATCGGAATAACCTAAGGAATGCGGGGCTCGGCTGACCCAGTCCTGGGGTGTGTTTCTGCGGCTTCTGTGCGCTTGAGATTTGGGGAGAGGAGGGGGTTTGGGGGTGGGGGGTGGGAGGTATGGAGGTAATTCTCTGCAGTGATAACAGGGGCTTGGCATCAGGACGAAGGTCCCGGGGCAGGATGTTGAGGGGCACTGCCCTCTGTTTCCGGAATCCGAGCTCCGAGCACTCCCCCCCCCCCCCCCCCCCTCCCCGGTGCCACGGCTGAGGCCTACGGACACGGGTTCGTAACCGTGGAAACAGGAGAAGGGTGGACCTGCTGTAGTGCCTCATTCACGTACTAGTGGCAGTGCCTCAATTTAATATAATATTATAAGTGCACTCTAAAGTGATATGAAGTAACAGTGGAGGTACATTTTTGTTCTTCAAGGATCACATTTCCCAAATGTACCCTGAAAGTACAGTAAAGGGCAAGAAAAGGTACAAATTAGTTATGTATTCCTGTACAATTTTATGCACTTTTTTGCCCCAGCGACAAGCATTTGTCAAGCAGTTTTCCTACCTTTATTGGTGAGAGTGCGCACTACACTGTACTGTGTATTTATGCATCTGTATATATGGATTTTCCTTTGTGGCCATTTCAGAATCTGGCTCAGCATTATTGTTACACATATTTATGAGCTTTCAGCTTGAGTCTGTTTAAGAAGGATCCAGATCTGTGTGCCGTTCTGTGGGTCTGTAGCAGTAGCACTTTGGCAGGACTGGATGGGATTAGGAACGTCACTGCATCTCCATAAAACCCTACAGCAGTGGCACAGAAGGGCCCTGCCAAAATAATGAGCTCTCTACTGGAAGGGAAATGGAAAGAAAAATACACTTTTTTTTATCCTTCAAGAAGGAAAGAAAAAATCTTTGACCTCAAAAAAATCTTTTTTTAGTTCTGTGCATGAATGCCTTATCAAAAATAGCCAGTGACCTACGTGTACATTTTAGTTTGGTTTCTGTTTTCTGACCTCTTGAGCCATAGGGACTGGGTTTTCAAAAGCACGAGCTCTGCTTTCTGAAGTGTCCCGTTTTAGTTTTATGCGAGGGATGACGGACACGGATTGAGGCATCAAAGAGGACTGGCCCAGCCAGAATTCCCCGTGTCATTTTTTCCCAGCGCTGCGCTCGGCAGGATGTCATTTTGGTGAGCTTCGTTCCATCGCTGCGTCCGGCATTGTGTCACAGCGCCGGAGATCCACGGAGCTGGCCACACTGAGGAAAATGGCAGCTTGAGCATTCCTCCGTGGTGGAGCGCGGAGAAACCCAAACCTTCTCATTCTGTTTATATAGGTCCCTGCAAGTATGCAATAAGCAGTTTGCAGATGTTTTGTTAGTAATATGACTTTCTTGAAATTCCTCCCTGGTTTTTCTCTCTCTCTTCTCTCTCTTCTCTCTCTCTGTCTCTCTCTCTCTGTCTCTCTCTCCTCGCGGTTTCAAGCGTCGAGGCCGCTCCTCTGTGCCCGTGGAAGGAGTCTGCGCTGAAATTCGGGCTGATCTGTTCTGTTTGTCGTACACTGAACAGGCGACCCCGGCAGTGGAAAAGCTCTGTGCTGACTCTCACACGGTGGTGCCAAGTCAGGCGCGTACTCCTTAGATGGTCTTCGGCTCGGAGGATGGAGTGAGTGAGCAGTGCTCTGTTGATGAGTGGTGAGCCTGTCTCCCAGGCGATGAGGAATGTCCTTTTCTTCCTTTCCTAAGTGGCTGTGGTTGGAAGACCGGTTGGACCTTTCTCCTCCTCCTCATCCTCCTCTTCCTTATCTGGAAATGCAATATAGTGCAATAAATTGTCCTTATGGGTACTAGTAGGAAAATATTTTGATAAATATATTTCACAGCATTGTAATTTATCTGTGGAAGTATCTTAAATGAGCAAAATATTCTGTCAAGATTCTATGTTGAAAGAATGGTGCAAAAATATCTAGTGAGCAGCAGTTCTGCAGCAGAAATGTGTTGTTGATGAGACTGGTCTGTGGGGAAGGGCCAGACTTGTCAAAGCTGACATGAAGGTCAGAGTAACACAAGTAACCACGCAGTCTCATAAATACCTAATAAAGTGCTCAATGAGTGTATATTGCAACATCCAAAAGTGGCAATGATTTATATATTTGCGCATAGATTGTGAAATGTATCTTGATAATGTATTTTATTTCAGTAAAGCGCAGTATATTCTGCAGTATGGGAAGGCGTGACACATTTCTGGCGGCCCCTTGCTCACAGTCCCGCAGTTATCTGCGCACGAACACAGGCTCTCGTCCTCCTGTTTCAGGGAATTGAGGAGCCGGAAGACCCCCGTTTCCTGAAATGAGTGTTTTGACATTAGATAGCTCCGCGATAGCGGTTCCGTCCCCCCCCCCCGCACACACACGCGCAACGTGCAAACAGAGAGGAGAAAAGTTCAGAAAGGGGCTTTGTTTACTGCAGTTCAGCAGATACACTTAGCGGAGGGGCTTACGATGCAAATACACATGCGAATCCACCACTACGTGGGGTGAATAAATAGTCACACAGGCTGGAAGGGCTATACGTGATTAGACCAATTTAGGCCAAACAGGATGTACGTGTGTACAATTCATCTTGGATGAAAATATTATCATTATGGCTGTTGAAATGGGGAAAGAGTGGGTGGGGGCGAGTTTTTTGATGCAGTTCCCATTGTCATTCTTAGAATTCCCAGTCATGTATTCAATGAACAGTCATTCACAGGAGTGATATAAACCCATCCCAAACACTGCATAACACCTACTGTATATAACCACTACATACTTAGGTATTCATAAATTACATTACATTACATTACATTACATTATTGGCATTTGGCAGACGCTCTTATCCAGAGCGACGTACAACAAAGTGCATACCCATAACCAGGGATAAGTTCGCTGAAAGACCCTAGAGGTAAGTACAATTTCAACTGCTACCTGTACAACAAAGATAAGGACAAGGGCCATTTTTTTTTTTTTTTTTTTTTTGAACAAACAAACAAACAGAGCAAAAGTCACCAAAGTTAACTATCCAAACACTGCTTACCTAGCCAACTAAAATACCGATACACAAGTCACAGAGACAACAATTAAGGTTCACAGGGAGGTAGGGAGGGATGGGGAGAGGTGCTGCTTGAAGAGGTGTGTCTTCAGCTTGCGCTTGAAGGTGGGGAGAGATTCTATAGTTCTGACCTCAACGGGGAGTTCGTTCCACCACCGTGGAGCCAGAACAGACAGTAGTCGTGAGCGTGAGGTGGAGGTTCTGAGAGGGGGAGGTGCCAAGCGGCCTGTGGAGGCTGAACGAAGAGGTCTGGCAGGGGTGTAGGGTCTGATGATTTTTTGCAGATAAGCTGGGGAAGACCCTTTAACTGCTTGGAAGGCTAGCACCAATGTTTTGAATTTGATGCGAGCCATGACAGGCAGCCAGTGGAGGGAAGTAAGCAGGGGGGTGACATGTGAGTATTTGGGAAGGTTGAAGACCAGACGAGCTGCTGCATTCTGGATGAGTTGGAGGGGTCTGATGGCGGACGCTGGGAGGCCAGCCAAGAGGGAATTGCAGTAGTCCAGGCGGGACAGAACCATCGCTTGGACCAGGAGCTGGGTCGAGTAGGGGGTGAGAAAGGGGCGGATTCTCCGTATGTCTCCGTATGTCATCAGTATCCACAAAGAGGCATATCAAACAATCAAGTGTTATGGTGTATGTGAATCTGCATGTCATTGAAATGTCCGTTACTGTGGTGAAATGCACGTTTGCCTATTTGCAGTTGACGTAAGCATTATTGACTGCTCGTGCAGTGTTTATAAAGGATTATGAACAGCCTTTCAAAGAAAGTTCCATTTGTTTAGATTTTCAGTGGACACCAAACGTACTGCTTCCCTTGACTAGATTGATGATTAGAGTGCAGAGATCAGAGTGCATTAGAGTGTGAGGGCAGAGTGCATTAGAGTGTGTGAGATCAGAGTGCATTAGAGTGTGTGAGGTCAGAGTGTAGAGGTCAGAGTGCGTGATAGCGTTTGGGCTTTAATTATCCTCTTCCTGTTTTCTGCTCCGACATTCGCAGGTCGGCTCTGTTAAACACCTTCAGCTTTGAAGCTCCATGCACTGTGCTTAGCTGTAAACTTAAACGGGCCGATATAATCAATGTGATTGATCGCTGTCCAAACATGTGCCTGGAGATGGTGTGTTTTCTTGTGTCTGACTTTGCCAACTTTGGTAAGATCCAGGCTCTTTGATGCAAAAAAGAGCTCTATTTTTAAAGGTCTGTTTGGCACTGACAAGTCTGCTCTAGAATGTCCATGAACCATTGCACATTTTTGGCTGATAGCTGCCAAAGTGATAGCTGTCTGTTTTTAAGTCCCTTCCTGGCAATGGTGAGATTTCATATCCTCACACCAAAAGGCCCCTTTGACCACACACACAAACTCACACGAACTCATGAAAATACACACTCACAAACACGAACACACACACACACAATGGCGAAGCTGGCGGGCGAAGTTGTTTTCGCGAGCAACGTTTTGAAAGTGAGTAAATTGTGCAGCAGAACTTTCTCCCTGGGGCCGTTTTGATCTGATAAAGCAGCCACAGGAAATGTCTCTCTGTAGAGGGCTGATCTGCGCTTTCCTCCAGGCCCTTCCCCCTGGGACTGCATGCCAGGGTCCTGATGGCCACCAAAAGCCTCCACACCTCCCAGAACACCAAGGCCTCCCCAGGTCCCATAACACCAAGGCCTCCGCATGTCCCATAACACCAAGGCCTCCGCATGTCCCATAAACACAGCACTCATTTAGGGTTATACAGGGGTGCACAGGTCCTGGAGCCTCGACATGGATGACCAACTACCAGCTCAGACAAGCTCCCTGGTAGTCCAGGTCATACCCAGCTAGACCAGCTTATGAACAGCTTGACCAGTTCAGTTTTCAAGCTGATCAAGCTGACATAGCTGGATTTTACATCAGGTAGAGCTCATTTAGGGCAGGGCTACACAGTGCCTGTCCTGGAACCAGTGTCCTGATGGCCATCAAAAAGCCAGTAACACCCAGCTCTCCTCACATCCTGTAGAGGCTAGTTTAGGGCTGGGGCGCACAGTGCCGGTCCTTGAAGGCCCATACCAGCATTGGGTTGTTTTCCATCCTGTTTTCCTGGCCTAGTTTCTGAACATGAGCACGAAAGCTCCAACGATGGTTCAGTCCTGTATCAGACCACAGTAAAATGGATTCGCTAAGGGTATGTGTGCAGTCGTCAGTTGTAGCTCATGAATCAAAAGTGTCAGGTTAAGAAAAAGATTGAGCTGAATAAAATGAGAAGAAATTAGATGGCCTGGAACTTGTAGTGTACCCCTGGTTCAGGGCCTAAAACTGTGCAGCTGGTCACCTTAAAACTATACTCAACTATAATTAAAAGTGCATATCAGTCACGGGTGTAAAAACAGGTAACAAGGAAAATATGTGGTGTGAAAATTGAACTTGACCTGAATGAAGTGTTTTCACTTCCTTGTACAGTGTTTTCATAGTACGCTATGCTAAAGGTTATACAATGGCCGCATGAGGTCTTATGAAAGTGAAGATGGTGGGAACTTGGGGAACTTGTGGTTTGTGCGTACGTGTGTGTGTCTGTGTTTGTGTTTTGAGAGCTCTCTCTCGTAGGACAGGCTTAATTAGCTTAATTTTATGGTGATGGAACATACCAAGGGCTCGGATCCTCTTTTCAGTTAGTGCTTTTCACCTTAGCTTCCCCAAAGACATCACTGTTTAATGCTTTACAAAGGTTGTATTCACAGCACACCTGGATGCAGTACGGTCTTGTGTAGGCTGGGTCTGTTGTACTTGTCTTTTTTGTTTTGCTGGCTCTCTCCTAGGCCAATGCTTTCACTGCTACATTCACAGAAAAATGGGTCCTAAAGGAACCCTGTGATCCCATAGAAGAACTCTTATCTAGCTCAAGGGTTCTTTGTTGGCCAAAATGGTTCTTTGTCTGGGAGCTTTCACACTGCAGTCCTATGATAGTGGGTTCCATAAAGACCTAAAAAGGGTTCCTCTATGGAGGGAAGACAAGGAAGACTTTTTTCTGAGGGTGTATGGTATGCCTACTACAGAAATTCCAGAGTCCTCGTGTTCATGTTGTATGGCACCCTAGAATATACATCAGTTATGCAATGTAATGAAATGTGATGTCATGGTGGTAAATGTTAGCAGAGTATATTTAAATATGACTGGTTTGGTTATACATTTTATACTGCCCTTCTGGTGGAAATTTGAAGCTGGCGTTGTCTGTTGCATCCCGACAGATGAAAGATATAATGTGCTTTTTCCCCAGGAACCACAATATGCACATCATCTAAAAACAGGTGTTTACAATTTAATGAAAGCATACCCGTCATGTTAGGCAAGAGAAATACGACAAGCTGCAAGGCTACATCCGTACACGCCTTCTTTTCGCCTACCCGGAGAGGCAACCTTTCACCCGACGTGGCCATATACAGCATAGCACTATATGTCCAACATTAGCGCGTTAGAAGAGAGAAATTGCTTGCACTTCATCATCCGTGTGTTACTGAAATGCACATAAAACTCCCTTTGGAAACAAAAGCCTATATTACAGGCCGACAGGCTATTCTTTTATACGGGTTCTCCCTTTACCCGTTGTTAGGCAGGTAATAAATAATTCTGAGTGCCTGTTTTTAGCGCCGGCGTCGCCTGATCAGAAACATTACGGCAACTGCGAGGCCTGCGTTCATAACGCTGGAATGAAGCCGCTCGCTTTTCCTGCTATGCACATCGACGCGCGGCGGCAGGGTCACCCAATTAGGCCAGCGAGTCGTCGGCGATACGGACGGCCGTGACCGATGCCGCGTCTGAGAGGCGCGGTGGGATTATTGTGATCGATAGTGACGCCGAGGTCCTCGGGAGCGCACTCAAGGGGCCCCGTCTGACGCTGGCAGCTTGAGCTCGTTATGTTTCAGTTAGCGCCGTCGTTTGGTTATTCATCAATTCGCCTTCGCCGCGCGGTGACAGAGCCGGCAGAATAACCGCGCTGTCAGGAACACCGCTTCGGAAAATTGCCTTCTTTTTGTGAATTTATTTTTTAATAAGCTCACGCAGGTAGAGATTTGTTGGCGCAGAGGGGATTCAGTAACTCATACTGCAATAAGATAGCTGCTGCACACTTTTAGGCTTGTGTGTGTGTTGGCCTAGCAAATCCCGATGGCCCGGTAGTTTGTGCGTGCTGTGCATCCCTGCCTTTTGTCTTTGCGGGTGTAAAGGCCAAGTGCAAACCTCCTGATTTAATTGGTTAAATAATTGTTCTCTCCCTCTGCGCCTCAGCTGATGTGTGGTGAGCATTCTGGTGCAAAATGGCGGCCTTTGCATTACCCAGGTTGGCGTTGCACATCGGTGGTGGTGGTTGAGGCGAGTTTCCCCCTCACCACTGTAAAGCGCTCTGTTGAGTATGAGAAAAACTTGAGGAATTATTATCATTATTATTATTATTATTAAATCACCCTCCTGTCCAGGCTAATGAGTCTTCCCATGGCATTAATTTGGACACCCGTCAGTTGTGCTGGACAAGGCTGCCTCTGTTTCCCTCCCTTTTCGAGAGGACAGGCTCCATGAGTGGTGCATTATGGGCCTGTTTAATGAACATCCCTGTGAAACAATGGAGACAATGGCCATTTGTCAATAGTGTCTGCTGGGGGCGGGGCGTTATGAGGGTAAGGGGCGTGTCTGATTTACTCAGGCTGTGCCACCTTTTATTTGACAGACATTTGGGTGTGTGTGTGCATGTGTGTATGTGTTTGTGTGTGTGAGAGAGAGACTATGCAGAGAGTCAAAGCCTCTACATCTGTGTGCATGTAGATTTATCACTGTAACTGAATTCAGCAGCCTTGAAGCTCTGGGTTCTGCTCTCAGAGACTGTCCCACTGCCAGGCTAATAATACCAGGGAGCTGAAATATACAGAAAAATGAGATCTCAGCACAGTGTGTGTGTGTGTGTGTGTGTGCATAAATATGAGATCTCAGAGCAGGAAAAGGACAGGACTTTGTGTGTATGTGTGTCCAGAGGTGTTTGTGTGTCTGCATGTGTGTGGGTGTGTTTGTGTGTGTTAATATGAGCGCTCAGAGCTGGAGAAGGACAGGGTTGTGAGTGTGTGTTTGTCTGTGTGTGTGTGTGTGTATGTGCATGTGCATGAATATGAGATCTCAGAACAGGAGAAGGACAGGACTTTGTGTGTTTGTGTGTGTGTGTGTGTGTGTGTGTGTGTGTGTGCAGGTGTGTGTGTGTTTGCATGAATATAAGCTCTCACAGAGCGCTGGGTACAGGAAGGGGACATAACTCAGCCTGAGAGCTGTGTGCTGGAATGCAGGGTCTGCAGGAGGAAAAAAAAGCCTTCAGTAGCCTGCAATCTCAGCAGTCCTGAGTAGTCTACGGAGGTCTTATATGCACTATGCACAAAGTGAAGAAGAAGAAGAAGAAGAAAGTATGAAAGTATGGCACTTCATTAATGAGAGCTCAGTTATGCCAGTAGATACGCTGATGATGATAATGAGAATGTGGTTATTAGAGGAGACAGGCCGTGACAGGCCGCTAATTTCAATTCCCAAAACTTCTTCATGGCTGCTGTCCAAACCCCCCCCACCCCCCCCACCCACTTCACCCCCCCCCTATGTCGACACAGATGCTCTCCCATGTTTGTGAAGACATTTTTTCGGAGTCCCACCGCACAGCAAGGGGGGGGGGCTCTCGTTCACAGGACACTGTTACTGGGGGGAGTAGAGGGTGGGAATGTGGGGTGGGCGGGGGTGGGGGGGGGGGCTGAAGACGAACTCATCGGCTATCGTCCAAGCCAAGAAATTCCCAGTAATTTTTCACGGGACATTCCGACATTCCGTGTACCTTCGGAGCCACGCGCTACGGACTACCGATGCGGACCCTGGCCTGTCGACCCCGCGTGCAGGGTCGTGACCTTTCAGGGGCGTCCCAGCATGCACCCTGTGGACGCTGCCTTATCTCTGCTGAGGAATGCTGACTCTTATAGGCAGCACTCTTTCGTCACTTAATACCCCCAGAAAATCCTTTAACACGCCTTAAAACACATTCCTGGGGCTGATTTACAGCTTGTGCGTTTGTTAACGGCCAAAGTGACGATGATTTATGCCCTGCGAAAGACCTCAAGGGGTCAGACTGATGGCCAGATGATTCTCCTTTAAATTACATTACATTATTGCCATTTGGCAGATGCTCTCATCCAAAGTGCATACCTATAACCCGGGACAAGTGCGCTGAAAGACCCCAGAGGGAAGTACAATTTCAAGTGCAAAGATAAGGACTTGATCAAATATCATCCGAGCGAACATAAGTTATTACAAGTAGTGACACACTGTTGAGAACTGAAAAACAACACCTACCAATCAATTAGAGATTACAGGGAGGTAGGGAGGGGTGGGGAGAGGTGCAGCTTGAAGAGGTGTGTCTACAGTCCGCGCTTGAACGAAGAGGTCTGGCAGGTGTGTAGGGTCTGATGCGAGCCATGACAGGCAGCCAGTGAGCAGGGGGGTGACACGGTTGAAGACCAGGCGAGCTGCTGCATTCTGGATGAGTTGGCGGGGTCTGATGGCAGGTGCTGGAAGGCCAGCCAAGAGAGAGCTGCAGTAGTCCACAAAGCCATCGCTTGGACCAGGAGCTGGGTCGAATAGGGGGTGAGAAAGGGGCGGATTCTCCGGATGTTGTATAGGAAGAGTCTGCATGATCGAGTCACATGTTATCAGAGAGGGAACAGTCGCCACTCCGAGGTTCCTTGCACAAGGGCGTCGGGGTCTTCGGGATGTCCCCCAGGGAAATGGAGTAATCGAGAAGGAGCAGGAATGAAGATCATTACAGTCTTACCTGGGTTGAGCTTTCGATGGTGGTCGTCCATCCAGCTCTGGATGTCACTCAGGCAAGCAGAGGTAGTAGAAATCATAACAATGCATTTCCCAGCTTGTGGTGCTGCACTAATGTGTAATGATGACAACACTCAACATCAATAAAGCTGACGATGAAGATGATGGTGATGATAATTCTGGTTGTTTTCATTGATTTGAGAAATTGAGCTTAATTTAGTCATTGTTTGCCGCATACTGTACATTTAGCCGCAACAAGGTAGAAACTGTTCAACTGTTCTTACCTCACCAATTGATTCCGACATTCCTTTCCCAATGTGAAAATATTTGGATGCAGTAGTATTATTCTAATTACTCAAAGCAAGCTTAGTGTCATTAGACTGCTTATTTAGCAGTATATCTGGTGCCTGTTTACTTTGCACATCTGTTGTACATGAAAGCAGCAGACATATAATCGCATAATCACTTCTTCAGTAAGTCTGCCCTGGATTAATCTTTTAAAATATAATTTAAAATGTGCCCTGAGGAGACACTCAGTCACTCACCCTCCCCCCCTCCCTGACTTTTCTCTCTCTATATTTATGCATATATGCATGTGCGTGCATGTTTGTAGACTTGTAGCCTTGAACGTTTTTTACTGTTGCCGGATTGGGGTATTGTGTTGCTAAGCACAGCTCGAGCAATTCCATAAAAGGCCGGGCAGGAAATGGTTTCTGTCTAATGCAGAACAGGGACATGTATCTCATCAGTGGTTTTTCTATTTTTTTATTTTTGGTCTGCGAGACTGTCAGCAGCGAACATTGCTTTGTGTCCATCAGCGTCGCCAACACATACATGTACAAGACTTTAAACATTTTATGTCCCAGAAAATGTATTCCATAAAATGTATGGATCAAAGATTATTGTTTTTTTTTAGTGTATGCTGTGGCATATAAAATGTCAGAAATACAATGCTCCATGGTGCATGACAAACACTTGTGTAAAAACACTTGAACCAAATTTCTCTGAAGTTTAAAAGAAATGGTCAATTACGATTGATTACGAGCTCATTTTTGCGGAAGGGTTACGAGTCCGTCCGCCAAACAAATTTATTTTTCTTTAAAACCAGTCTTCCATGACACATTTTTCTTTGTCTTGCTGAAAGCGTCTGTTAGTGCCAAGATTTTAATTTTATTGAACAATAAGAGCGCTCTCAATGCTGAACTGCCGCATTCAGAATCGAGGCAGAGCCTGAAGAGGAACATACAACAGTTCCTGTGACAAAATGTCCGCCGCAGAACATAGTCTAATTAATTGTACATCAAAAAGCGATTTACAATTGATTAGACTAAGCAGGGGCCAATCCATCTGGAGCAATGTGAGGCAAAGGGCTTTGCTCAAGGCTGCACTTATCTTATTGTGGCTACGCTGGGGCTTGGATCACCAACTTACCTGCAACCTTTCAGGTCCCTGTCAAGTACCTTAACCACTCGGCTATAGGCTGCCCAAATGCTTGTTGCTTGGGTGGCACCCTTTAGGTACATAAAATTGATGCCCCTAGCTAGCAGTAGATAATTATTTTGTACCTTCTCTTGCTTGAAAAACGTACTCATGTATCTCCAAAGAGAACATTACTGTACTTTCAGGGTACATTTAGGAAATTTGAAGAAAAAACAATTCTAGACTACGCAGCAGACAATCCTCCCCTGGAGCAATCCAGGGTTAAGGGCCCAACGGCTGTGCGGATCTTATTGTGGCTACACCGGGAATCGAACCAGTGACCTTGCGGGTCCCAGTCATGTACCTCAACCACTACACTACAGGCCGCTACAGGCTGCCTGTGTGTAGGGAAAGAGTCTGTGGTGACTTAAGGGTGACTGTAAGGATGTGATCCTGACATTCACTATCCCGCCCGGCTTCTGAGTGACAAGGAAAAGTACAGGTTTGTTTGGCGGAATTCAACAAATGTTTTGTCCTACTTTTTCCATAATGTGGTATTCCCTTGCCACGCTCATTGCTGCAGCCTCCACCATTCTGGCCAGGAGAGAGCGGACATGCATGAGCTCTCCTCAGAAAGAAGCTGAACATGCACAGAGCTGAGTCAGAGCAGAGAGAGAAGTTCCAAGAGCAGGCTCACCGTGGGTGGCCACTTGGCCGGCAAGAGTCACTGAAGAGAAAAGTCAAAACACTCATCCCCCCGCAAACTCAACCCCACACTGGGTGAGGCTAGAGCTGATTATGTGTCAACCAGTGGGGCATTTGACCAAGGTCGGGACTCACAGTCCAGATTTAAAACCAGGCTGTGGGGCCCATCCACACACTGGAGCGGAGTGTTCACCTATACCAGACCATGGGGCCCATCCACATACTGCTACAGAACGTTAACAGATACCAGACCATGGGGCCCATCCACACACTGGAGCAGTGCCTTCACATATTCTAGACTGTGGGGCCCATCCACACACTGGAACAGGGCCTTAACAGACACCAGACCATGGGGCCCATCCACACACTGGAGCAGAGCCTTAACAGATACCAGTCCATGGGGCCCGTCCACACACTGGAACAGGGCCTTAACAGACACCAGACCATGGGGCCCGTCCACACACTGGAACAGGGCCTTAACAGATACCAGACCATGGGGCCCATCCACACACTGGAGCAGTGCCTTCACATATTCTAGACTGTGGGGCCCATCCACACACTGGAACAGAGCCTTAACAGACACCAGACCATGGGGCCCGTCCACACACTGGAGCAGAGCCTTAACAGATACCAGACCATGGGGCCCGTCCACACACTGGAACAGGGCCTTAACAGACACTAGACCATGGGGCCCATCCACACACTGGAACAGGGCCTTAACAGACACCAGACCATGGGGCCCATCCACACACTGGAGCAGGGCGTTAACACTCAGTCAGTCTTTTGCGTAAGTCTCCACAGCAACTCGAAAAAAAATCCTCAGTCGCTCTCACCAGTACAGGAGCCTACAGTACTTCCTGACATGGGTTGACATCTGGAACAGTGTACTGTAACTATAAATACGATAAGAGGACACTGAGGTGAAACTGCTATTCTTGAGCGGATAGAAGCAGCGAAACATTCGGCATTCCGTGGGCCCTGCTAGAATGGCCCATTATTTTCCCAGTGGTTAGATATTTTAATTTGCTCTTGACGGGAACCTGTAATCAGAGGCTAAATTGTACTAAGGGCAGATAAACATGCGGTTTTCTTGCTGTAGCGTAGATCTGTGGCTCCATAGATAGGCTTTGTTTCGCCGGGAGGAATGTTTCGCGGTTTTCTGGGTGTGCAGCAGACATTCACGAGAGAGTGGTACGTGGCTGGATTTAATCAACGCACGCACTTAACTTTCGATTAAATTTCCACCCAGCAGGAACACGATTTCCCTCCTCGATCTTCACAAACTGTGTGAAGGAGAAAAAAAAAAGGTGGGTCTTTGAATGTAATTCTCAGTTTAGGATGGATATAGATTGAATCCAGGCCTACTGCGCCTTTGTGTTTATTGAAGTGAAAATATGGGCTCGCGATGGAACGGAAGTGTCTCAAAAAGCAGTTATATGCACATGGGGCCCGTCCACAGGAGCTCGATCAGGATCGATCATTGCATTCATATCGCCCTTTTCTAGACACTCAAATCATTTTGCAGTGATGAGGGGGAAACTTGCCTCAACCACGTGTACCACCCACCTGTGTGAGGAACATCTGACCACACACAAGCTGACGTGGAGAGGGAGAGAACAATGTTTTTGCCAATTGACTCAGGGGATGATTAGTTGGCAGGTTGAAAGAGCCAAATCGCGAATTTAGCCAGGACACCGGGGAACCCCCTACTCTTTGAGAAGAGTGAGATGGGATCTTTAATCACCGCAATGAGTCTCTCGGTTTAACGTCTTATCCGAAAGATGATACTGACATGGAGAATCATGTTTGTGCACATTACACAATTATTATTATTATTATTATATTTTTAATGAGTAGATGCTCTCATTAAGAGCAACTTTCAAAGATAACTTCATTTAAAACTGCATTTAGATAGTTTAATAAGAACAACAGTGCATCAGGATAAAGTGCTTGGATCATCTGCTCTGATAGCAGCAGGAAAAGCAGTGATGTGGTAGTGTTTGGGCAGAACATCTGCACATCACACCATGCATTGTGCGGTCCTCTTCATGGGAGCCGTTCTCAGTCACATCGACCACAGCATTGAATTACATTCCAATCACTGAGCAGCCATTCTTATCCAGAGTGACTTACAGAAGTGCTGACCATCGCTGTTATTCTCAGGAATACAGTGTGATATCTCAAAACAGCCTGTTTGTCATCTATAAGTGTGATGTTAACTGAACAAACCAACGATAAGTAAACGAAACCGAAAGTAAATACCGCAATACAGATAACCTATCTTTACGGGGGATATACCCATCACGGTATTCCGAAAGGAAAGCCAAAAAGAACAGATATGGAGGGGGTGGGTCTGCAGTCGGATTGGGACAAGGGGCGAGGCGTATGCTGTTCTGACACCCGTGGGACGCCCGCTCTGCAGAACTGCACAGACCCTTTCCCTCAGCAGTGTGCGGAAGTCTTGAGAAACCGTGACTCTGCGCGTCTTGTAAACTCTGGAGTTTGTTTTTTCTGACCATATTTGGTCAGATGGAGAAAGGCCAGTGAGCAGTGACCCTTTGATGTGCTGTACAAGCATCCAAATCTTTTTTCCCCCCTTTTTGAAACGGCGTCCATTTTGATGCGTTCTGATAGGGGATTTGTGTATGAAAATTGTGTGAGGGCTGATCTGTGCCTCACCCAAACATCTGGCAGCATCCAGTTGTTCCCATGTCTAAAAGATGTATATGTAATCGAGAGATCTGTCATTTAGATTCTGAATTTAATACCCTAAGCTGATGAAACTGAAGCACTAAAAATAAATATTGAAAATACTTATCGTCCACACTGACATGCTCATTAAACAGGCTGCAACAGAAATGCATCAAATTGGGACGCTGTCACGTTGCCATTTTGTGAATAAAATGATTAATAACCTACAGTGTAGGGGAATGCCAGGAAATCATACAAAAATATGTTTGCATTTATTACAAGAACAAAGTAATGGGATATTTTAGCTATAGAGACATGATGAAAAGTAGATATGGCTGAGTGATGTGTTTTTGCCGTTAAGCTGGGCGGCTTTACAATTAAGGCACAAATTTTGAGTCGTTTAGAACATTTGTTATGGTGAAGAATTTGCTGGAAAGATTGTGCAGGTGCACATCTGTCTTTAGGAAGGCTGAACACACAGAACGGGACTGAGGTACGTGAGGGAAAAACCTGGGAAAAGCATCCAACAAAATAATGTATTTGCATGATATACGATTAAAAAAACCATTAATAACTCATTGACTCACTGATAGATGCTCAGGAATTGCCTGGAATATTGTGTAAACGGCGTGTTACATGATATGTACCTTAAAAATATCTGATTGTCCTTGTTCGCTGAGTGCAATCCATTCTCTGTCGGTAACCTTACTCCTTATGTCAGCTTTATGTCATGATCGGAGGGAAGACTGCGTGGATGGGGCGGATTATTTCAGGAATCTGTTCCATCACGTTTTTTTCATTCCCTGCCTGTGTAATTGCTGCTTGAGCATATCCTGTGTGTTTATAGCAATGGGGTTTTGGCTCATTGAAAATGTAGCTATGCTTGGAGTTTCTCACATATAATTAAATATTAACATGAAACCACACTTGATCTGGCAGCCTTTTATGCTGAGCAAAATGCCCGTTCATGTCTGGAAGTTATTAAAATGAAATGTTGGAATGAGTGACAATTGCTTATGGCGTTTTGTGTACTGTGGATGGTTTTTTTTGACAGAAAATTTAAAAGGGCGACTGCTCGATGAAGGCCATTTTTTAAATGATCTATTTATATCCATCCATCTAACCATCTACCTGCATCTGCCTACCTCTCTTTCTGCCTCACAGGTGTTTAGGTGAATGATCTATGGCCTTACATGCAGGGTATGAAACTAAGCTTTTCACCAGCCATTCAGACATTGTGTCAGCCACATTACCGTTTACAATATAACACAACCGGGTTGAGTAGAAAACCGTATGAGCCACAATGAGAATTTTACCAGCATTTGGCTGGTAGCCAAAGTTAATTCCATACCCTGCTTATTTGGATAACGTTTTCAAGTAGACACACTGTATGATGTACCTTATCCCCCAGAATGCTTATTGTTACATTACAAAACATTACAATACATTACATTGCATTATAGGCATTTGGCAGACCTACAATAAAGTGCTGAGAATACAACAAAGATAAGGACTTGTAGATTAATCTGACTGTGGGATATATCTATAAAACCGTTTTTATACAAATAGTAATGCAAAATAATGATGTACACTTATGTAGGAACAACAATGAACAGCTTACATTACCAAAATAAATAGCAATAAGACCATCCTAGCGGACACAAGTTTAGCATTATCTAATACCTGTAATGCATTAAGAGTGGTGAGCTCATGCCCAAAGAAGCGCTGCTTTTCAGCAGGATTCGTTCTTCAGCCACCCAGGAGCTGCAGAGTTAATATAGGATGTGATTCACTAGACCAGTCTGGGAATGTGAACCAGTGTCTGGGAATGCAGGAGTCTCCGTTTTCATCCCAATAATGAGAGCACACCGTTTTAGGGCTCCCCTGTTCATTAAAGGAACCTTTTTTGGGTTGTCAGAGCCCCGTGTTGCAGCTACTTTGAGAACGCGAGGGATATTAGCTTAGGTGTAGGTCCGATCAGTCTCCGGGGGCGATTTCAGCCCCATTAACGGCGGCTCTGAGCAGCATTATCCCGTGAATAATGCTTTTCCAAATCCAATGAGTTCACCGCTATGCCAAGTAATAACTAAGCGCTTCTCAGGAAATAAATTGGATTCGTAGCAGGTATCCTGTCAGCGAATGTGGGGCCCGGCAGATGGTTTTAGAATCGAGCGCCCCGTCGTGTTGCTTTTGGCGAGAGATGGACGTCGCCCCGCGAGCTCGACTCAGACCTCAGCTGCCTCCGGCGGAGTCTGGTCCGTTTATGAGGCAGCGGCGTGTCCGCTCATTCAGTTCCTATCAAAACTCATCAGTATATCTGTCCATTTTCTCTCCTGTAACTGCATTCTTTATAAACGTGAGATTCTTTTCTAGCCTTTAGCCATTGGCCTGCAGCTGCGGAAGGCTTGTGATGGTTGCTGTGATATACGGCGGTTAATTCCGTGTCTGGAATTCTGGAATTCCCGTTTTTTCCCTTTAGGACTTCGGTGAATGTAAAGCATGTTCCCGCTGCGGCGTTCTGATTGGACGGCCAACCTCGGCCCTCGCCATAGTTACGGCAGTTAATGCTAGCGGACAGCCTGTACGGTTGCGAGCCAGTGAAGGGATTTCAGACGGAATGGGCCCAGTTGTTTATACCCGCGGGGTCAAGAGAAGAGCAAGGAGGATCCAGTGAAGGAGTGAATCTCGCTCTGTTTCTCTTTTGCTCTTTCGTTCACTCTTTTTCCTCTCTCTTTCTCCCTCTCTCGTTTTCTGAGGACTCTTAAGCCGTGGAAGGGGAGAGGTTTTGGGGGAGAGGGCTGGGTGCCCAGGAACTCAAATCAGTTGCAGATGTGAAAATTTGAATGTTTCTCCAAATCTCCTTCATGTGGAAATGATTTGCTGACTGGATTTTACCTTGTGTGAGGAAGCTGGGGCTACGGAACGAGTGGGAAAACTCAAGAGTACAGAAAACTCTTAACAGGTACTGAGAAAGAGGGAGAGAACAGTGTGAAAAGGAGGAGTGAACAAAGGGAAAGAAAGCATAGAGTGATATAGGAAGAGAGATGGAAGAGAAGGGGAAAGGAGAGATGCAAACAGACGAAAGTATAGTTAGTTGTGCAGGTATGCACACCTGACCTCAGAGGATCCAGAGAAGCAGACTGGCTCAGTAACTCACCAATCGCTTTCCCACAATGCAACTGCCGTGTCTTAACGGGTAAAACTAATGCTTTTTGACCACTCAGAAAAGTATTATAGTACAGTATATGAATAAGCTTACGCATATTCATATACTGTATGTATAACGCTGTTGGTTTTAACATTACATATAAACACCATTTCATATGTTTAATGTTCAATTGTTTTAAGCATGGACATATTCAATTGTCCTAGGTTCTTTTGCTCCTAGCATCTTGAGTTCCCATCTCCTTCACTGCCTTCACCATACCTGTCTCGTAAGCCCCCTACATTTGTGGAGGCTACACTGCATTGCAAATGTTATTCCTTTACTGCGTGCCTGTCATCTGTGCAATATGAGGTGGCACAGCAAGTGGCTGTATTTAGGAGTCCTCTGACTACATCTCGTAGACTGGATTTTGTCACTTGCGTTTCAGTATGCTGGTTTGTGTATGTAGCACACAGAATTAGGATTTATATGGTTATATGGTTCTAGTGGTATATAATGGCCTCATTTTCAAGGCTTGTCCGTGAGGGAGACAGACCATAATATCCGCACGTGGTGACCCGACACCTCGTTCGTCGAGTCGACGCGGTCTCTGTTTGTTATTCGCGAGCTGTGGATCAGAACGCATCAAAGGGCCGCGCGGCTCTGGGCCCTGTTCCCGCCGCGGGCGTAATTACCGCCGTGCGCTCTGCGTCTCGTCTCAGACGCGGCTTTGGCCGGGTCCGGCGGAGGAGGGGGTCCAACATCCTGCCAGAACCGAGCCGGCCGCGCCGGGCAGGCGGATCACGCCCGTATAGATCTAATCGCCTCGCACCGACGACAGACTCTCGCTTTTCGACTCCGCGCCAAAGATTTATACCGGATCGCCCCCCCCTGGAGGCGGGCCAACCCAAATAGCCGTGTTCCAGTAAAAGCAGCATTCACGCCTGCCGCTAGCCTTCGCCCCAGTGGCAGCATCTCAACGCACCCACACCAGATTTAAAGGGGGGGGGAAAAGCGTTTTAACGCCTAGAAACACAACACAGGCTCTGTGATACGGCTGAAGCCAGGTTTTTTTCTCTTCGCTGTGAAACGCAGCTGGGCGGTAATGGGAACTCGAGGCCCGGCGGCTAATTTGGGTGAAGGTGCGGACTTTGGCTGTAGCTGCCGCTCCAGGACCAACGCACACCCGGTGTTGAGCCGGCGAGGTCCCTGAGCCCATTGGCTGTTTCAGCGAACGGCTGGTGATGTCACTCCAGGCAAGGGGACTGCACTGTTGTTCTCTCTCTCTCTCTCTCTCTCTCTCTCTAATGTGATTTAGGCGATATCATTTCGAGGGTTTTTATTCAGTTTTCCTTTAAAAAGAAAAATGTGGTTGAGGCTATTAAAATGATTCCCTGTAAAAAATGTTGAAGAGCTTTTATGTGTAATCAACAAACTCTCTTCTTTCTCCCTCTCTCCCTCTCTCTTCCTCTCACCCTCTCTCTCCTTCTATCTTTCCCCTCTCTCTCTCTCCCTCTCTCACCCTCTCTCTCCTTCTCTTTCCTTCTCTGTCTCCCTCTCTCTTCCTCACCCTCTATCTCCTTTTCTTTCTCCTTCTCTCTTTCCCTCTCTCTCTCCCTCCCTCTCTCGCTCTCTCAGGTGCTGTGACGCAGGCCGAGGCAGGAGCTCTAGAGCACGGACAGACTCCACATTCTCTCCAGGTAAAGCCACACATGGGGCAGATCCAGCCCTTGCATAACCACACTCAGCATGTTCCATATCACAGGATACCAGAGTCTCAGCCAATGCAGGCCAGGAGCCATTCCGCATCTGTCCTTCACTCCGAGTCATGTTTAAGGCAACCAAATGCAGACGTAGTCAAGAGCTTCAGCTGTTTTTCAGACCAAATGTAGGAGCTGACAGGAAGGTGACAGTAACGCAAATAACCACGTATTACAACAGCGGTATGCAGGAGAGCATCTCTGAACACTCTATGTGTCAAACCTCTTAATGGATAGGCACAGTGGCAAGAAGACCAATAAGTCAAAAAAATAAGTCTAATATATACCTAAGAAAGTGCTCAGTGAGTTATACACTCTTCACTCTTGAAAACATCCACTCTGGATTCAAACATCATAGAGTGCTTAATTTACAAACAGAAATAGCCTCTCCCGCCATTTTTTAGATTGGACGCTTGGATAAACCGTCTCTTCAGCCAGAGAGTTCAGTGCAGTGCTCGGAGTGTTCCCAGGGCGTTGTGCTCTGAATCACTGCACGAAAATGCTCTGATCACTCTGAAGTTCCACATGAGTGTGAATGCTAGCAGATTTCATTTGGGGTGTGCACTCACACCCCAAATGACATAACCCTCAAATTCAAAAATGTGAAATCGTTGGAGTGAGAAGCAAATCCCTGATTCGTTACAATAAACGGTGTTAAAATGTAACACAAATATCTGTGAGGGAAAGGGAAGGTCTAACTTTGACTGTCCAGTGGATTCTGTACTTTTCGCCATTGGTGTGTGAGAGTGTGCGTGTGACAGTTTCTGTGAGAGTGTGTGTGTGTATGTGTGTGTGTGGGGGGTGAATGAGAAGAATGAATTGTAAAGAGCTATATAGTTGCTGGAAAAAACTATATAAATGCAGTCCGTTTACCGTCTACCTTTTTACAATGCTCAGAGAGAACGGCTTTCTTTTCTGTAAATGCTTTCCAATAGAGATGAGATGGTGACCTTTAGATTAATATTGATGATGATGATGATGATGATGGTGAAATGTCCATCATAGGATGAGGAATGCCCAGGTGACCTTGATGTGAAACCGGGCACAAAAAGTGACAGCGCTCTTCCTGGGCTCGCTCCCAGACAGAGGTCAAAGGGCACATAGCTGGAATACCTGCTGCACCTTTTAATGAGAGTCTGTGTGTGCAGTGAAGGATGCCGGGGTGTGTGTGTGTGTGTGTAATGAAGGCGCGAGTGTGTGTGCGGTGTGTGTGTATGTGTGTGTGTAAAATAGGCATGTGTGTGTGTGAACATGCGTGTGTTGTGTGTATGTAATGAAAGATGCCAGGGTGTGTGTGTGTGTGTGTTTGTGTGTGTGTCTCTCTCCCCCCTCATTTCCACGCACAGGGCAGCCGTTGTGAGGCCTAGCATGGGGGGGGAGT